>NW_013952546.1:888609-895588 GCF_001266775.1 Austrofundulus limnaeus
TGGCCCAGTTGTGATTTGGTTTATTTGGCCCAAAATGTGTCAGTGACACATCTGGTCCAGTTGTGATTTGGTTTACTTGGCCCAAAATGTGTCAATGACACATCTGGCCCAGTTGTGATTTGGTTTATTTGGCCCAAAATGTGTCAATGACGCATCTGGCCCAGTTGTGATTTGGTTTACTTGGCCCAAAATGTGTCAATGACACATCTGGCCCAGTTGTGATTTGGTTTATTTGGCCCAAAATGTATCAATGACACATCTGGTCCAGTTGTGGTTGGGTTTATCTGGCCCAAATGTGTCACTGACATATCTGGCCCAGTTGTGGTTTGGTCTATCTGCCCCAAATGTGTCAGTGACACATCTGGTCCAGTTGTGGTTGGGTTTATGATGCCCATATCTGTCAATGCGCTCACTGGCCCATCATGGTTTTGCTTATGTGGCTCAAATGTGTCACTGGCACATCTGGCCCAGTTGTGGTTCAGTTTATTTGGCCCAAATGTGTCACTGACACAACTGGTCCAGTTGTGGTTTGGTTTATCTGGCCCAAATGTGTTACTGACACATCTGGTCCAGTTTTGGTTTGGTTTATTTGGCCCAAATGTGTCAATGACACATCTGGTCCAGTGGTGGTTTGGTTTATCTGGCCCAAATGTGTCAGTGACACATCTGGTCCAGTTGTGGTTTGGTTTATGATGTCCATATCTGTCAATGCACCCACTGGCTCATCATAGTTTGGCTTATGTGGCCCAAATGTGTTACTGACACATCTGGTCCAGTTGTGGTTTGGTTTATGTGGCCCAAATGTGTCAGTGACACATCTGGCCCAGTTGTGATTTGGTTTATTCGGCCCAAATGTGTCAGTGACACATCTGGTCCAGTTGTGGTTTGGTTTATTTGGTCCAAATGTGTCAATGATGCATCTGGTCCAGTTGTGGTTGGGTTTATCTGGCCCAAGTGTGTCAATGACACATCTGGCCCAAATGTATCATTTGCACATCTGGCTCAGTTGTGGTTTGATTCATGTGACCTAAATTTGTTATGTGATCTTTGCGATATCTGGGCTGAATGTTAGTGCATTATGTGGGCCAGAACTGGGCCAGACAAATTTTGCTTTGTGAGTTTCTTGAATTTAATAAGGTTGATTAGCTGTGGTGGCCATCTTGAGTTGAAACCTTTACATCCAGTTATCGTGTTCTGAGAGATTTATTCAAATTTGTCCAGTGAATCATGGGATATTTTTGCTAACAGACAGAGAAATGAACAGTCACAGGCAGTTACATAACAATTATTTCTCATTAATCCTTCATAACAAAACATTTTTATATTAATTCAAGAGCTTCACCGAGGATTCTTCGTTCCTTCTTTTATGTTGAGGGTTGTTAATGATGGTTAAAAATCAGGTTAATTTGAAATTCAGTATTTTTTTCCACTCTGCAGTTTAACAGTTTGTTTATGCGGATGTAGAAAGTGATGATGGTACACAGAACACAATCTGTGAAGTTCTTTGTAGAAGTGTTTGCTGGAGGGCCGGCACTCAGAAGAATTGATCTGTCGATCACAGACCAAAATAAATTTAAACCACTCAGAAAAATGAAGCTCTCCAACTCAGAAGAAGTGTTGTGCCTGACAGGATAAACGCAGAACGAGCTCAGGTTTTCTGTTTTACTCACAAACTGAAGCCCGATGATCACTTGTTCATTCAAACCAGGTGTTTGGGAAGAAAAACAGCTAAAACATGCAGGAGGTCCTCTGGGACCAGGACTGGACACTGCTGATTAGTTCTAACATTAGACGTTTTTTGATAAACATTTGCTTCAACTATAAAAATACAATCAGCAAATCTGAAATAAAATCCACATTGAGTTTGAGAGGAGAGTTCTTCACTGATAAGCGGCAGAAACACTTCACTTTGAGTGTTTGTTTTTTTTTAAAAGTGGCCATATTTGAAGATAAGGCCCGCGTTCGGCCTCAGATATCTCCGTGTTTGAAACTTCCCTCAGTAACATTTAGTTTATGGGCTCAGAACGGCGCAGAGAGCTGGGGAACCTTGATCTGAAAACATCAGTGAAGTCATGCTCCAACAATAAACCCAATTCCAGATCTCCTCTGCAGCTGCAGCCGATGTGATTCCTTCGTCTCTCGAACTCCATCTTTTTTTTTCTCTTTATCTCTGCATGCAGCTTGTAAAGCCGAACGGCCCAAAAGAGACGAGCTGAGGTATTGATCTCTGGCGGAGGGCGACTTGCTGCAGTCTAACAAACACAAATTGATGTCAAAAGCTCATCACACGAGTAAAACACAAGTCTGCTTCCGCTCAAAGATATCTGACGGAAAAGGCATTAACCAAAGTGCTCAGACAAAAACAGGCATTAAAGTTTAAAGATTTCCTTGTTAAAGGAGAGACGTTTCTTATCTCAACAGAGCAGAGATCTAAATACCCACTCTGGTGTTTTTTTTTAAATCTGATCCCGAGCTCATGTTTAAACATAAAGTGGACGTCTGCGTTAAAAGCAAGTCTTGTGCGATGAGGTCATCTGCGACGCGAAGGGAGAGTCAAAACAAACGAAAGGGTAATTTCTGTAAAAACACGGGGCGTCCAGTGGACCCTGGAATGATGTGATCCAACACAACAGGCGTTTAAAATGAAGTTAGGCCATTTGCACTTCGACCGCCAGTGGCTGTCAGTCTCCAAAACTCCAGCAGGGATTATTCACTCTCCACTCCCTTCTTGACTTGGGATCAGGAAAAAAAAAAAAGTTGATGCTTATCTTGTGCCAAACTCAAACGGTTCCCAGTTTTAACAGCGTCTAATTGAACACTGATGTGCTCCTGACTTCCCAGCGACCTCCTCCTTTAAGCAGTCTGTTTTAAAAAGCCATCACCGGCACTAAATCAGGAAAATAGCAACGTGTGCAGGAGATGTCTAAACATCTGTTTTTACAGGGAACAGCAAGATGAAATTGTGGTTTTTGAACTGGGGTCTGTTGTTTGTAACCAATAAGAGGTGCAAACAGAAACGGATTGCTCAGACAATGAAACGTATGATTACTTTAAAATCAAACCTGCTTTAAAACCTCTGCTGTTGCTCAACACCAAGGCTCCCCAACCACTAAGCCAGGGGTCTGCAACCTGCGGCTCTGGGGCCACATGTGGCTCTTTGGTCCCTCTGCAGTGGCTCTTTGAAAATTTGACCAAACATAACAGATTTTTTTTTGTTTTGATACTCACAATACTAAAAAATTGTATGCAAATATGTGATCAATACTACTAATACAAAAATACTAATACAAAAAGTAAAATATGTTAGCTTGTACTAGCCTGTTTTCTACCTAAATAATCCAACTTCTTTCTATGTTTTTTCTCTCAAATCCATCAGGGTTATCTTTAAACACCTTTAGGACTACATAATAATAAGAATTAGAAAAAATGTCTGACTAGTTCAGTTGTACTCGTTTTTATGAAATTCTGTATAAATTACTGTATTTACAGTATTATTCTTTTGCATAAATGTTTTTTTCTTCAGTCCTGAAGTGTAAAAATAACAATAAATAATAAAATTCACAATATATTTTTTAGGTTTATGTCACCTTCACTGGCCATAAAGGTTCACGAAAAGGCCTTGACAAGGCCCACAGACCACCAGTTGATAATCACAGTTGTAGCTTGTTTTGTGGCTCTGGACACATTTTATTAGTGAGCCAAGGAGCAGAAATGACTCTTTTGATTGCAGACCCCTGCACTAGGCCAAGGACCAGTACTGGTCCATGCATCCATTGGTACCAGGCCACATAGAAATAAAAAAACTTATAATAAAAAAGTAATGCATAATTACTTTATGTAGACGATTTACTTTTAAAATACAACCTTACTCTGACTTGATCAAGTGCAGTCAAGTGTGTAGTTATTTCTTATGTTCAAGCAGACTTATTAGTTAATGTTAGCAAAGCTATAAGCTAACACTAGCATGCCTGCAAGCTAAACCTACCAAAGCTAACCCCAGCAAATCTAACCCTGGTATACTGAAGCTAACCCTAGCATGCATACAGCTAACCCTCCCAGACCTAAAATTAACCCTAGCAAATCTATAAGCTAATATTAGAATACCTACAAGCTAACACTAGAAAAACTTATCAGGTCTACAAGCTAACTCTTGTCTGCCTGCAAGCTAACACACTTAAAAGCTACAAGCTAACCCTGTCAAATCTTTACCAAGCCAACAAGCTAACTCCAATCTGTCTTCAAGCTAACACTAGTACAACTAGAAGCTAACCCTAGCATCATGCCTAAAAGATAACAAAAGCAAACCTGCAAGCTAACCCATTGTTTTTGCAAGCTTACCATTGGAAGACTACATGCTAACCCTAGTATACCTAAAAGCCAATGCTAGCGAACATTAAAGCCAATACTAGCACACCTACAAGCTAACAGTAGTGAACATTAGCAAGCGTACTAACTAGGGAGGTGCTCTGTAAACAACCTGCCACTGAACACCACACAAACAAAATAAATAATTCTGGACTTCAGGAAGAGCAGGGCTGAACCAGCACCACTTCACATAAAAAGGAGTCTGTGTGGAAAGGGTCAGCTCCATCAAGTTCCTGGGTGTGCAGATCACGGACGGTCTCTCCTGGTCTGCAGATACAACAGTGGTGGTGAAGAAAGCTCGGCAGCGTCTCCACTTCCTGAGAGTGCTCCAGAGAAACAAGCTGGAGGAGAAGCCGCTGGTGCTGCTCTACAGAGCCACCATTGAGAGCATCCTTGCGTATGGCATCACGGCTGCCCAGCAGCAGACAGAAGAGCGCTGCAGAGGGTGATCAACACTGCCCAGCAGATCACCGGCTGCTCTCTGCCCAGTCTGGAGGACATTACCACCTCTCGCTACCTAAGCAGCAGAGCTACAAACATCATCAAGGACCCCCCCCCCCCCCCCCCCCCCCCAAGCAACCACCTGTTTAACCTGCTACCCTCGGGCCGACGGTACGGGTCACACAAAACCCAGACAAAAAGGCTGAAAAACAGCTTCTTCCCAAGAGCCATCAGGGGACTGAACAATAAAAATAAAGGCAATAACACGTTAAATTTTTCAACCTCATGTGCAAATGTGTGCTATATAGAAGCAAATACTGTTAAATTTCCCTATTCTTCATTTCTAAATACAAAAATTCTTTGACTCTTTTTTTGGATAGTGCACACTTTGTCTTTATTTGATTTAACTTGTCTATTTTATTGTATTGTCTATTTTCTTAAAGTTTATTTTATCGTGTCTAAAAAAACAAAAAACACTGCACCTTGGTGCAGCAAATCCAATTTCATTGTAATGTAAATTATAATGACAATAAAGGGGATTCCGATTTTTAACATAAGCGAAATCTTAACAAGCCTACAAGCTAACCCTGGAATAGCTATTAACTAACTATAGCACACCTAAAAGCCAGCACTAGTAAAACTACAAGCTAGCAGTAGCAAACCTTAGCAAGCCTAAAGGCCAACATTAGCAAGCCTACAAACTAGCACTAGAATAAATTGATAGAAAATGGCTTCACTGAAGAACTTTTACCCAAAATGTCATTAGTAAAGTTGTAAATGAAACTGGGTTTGTGATGCAAAAATTGTTGGGGCCTGCTGCTCTACATAATCCGGCCTGTGCAGGTTTGAAAGCCAAGAACATATTAGTGGGGGAAAGCTGCAAGCCAAACATCCACAACAGTTTTACGGGAACTCAAAACAAAGACGGTCACGGTTTTTGTGGCGCTTAAAAAAGGTAAAATCCAACGATTCAAACTTCAAAGGCTTGTTCACGATGCTGTTTCACTTCCTGTTTAGTTTTAAGCTGGGACTCTTCCCCTTTGTTGCCTCTCAAAGCCTCATTAAACCTGCCAGGAACCAGGCTTTTCTGTGGGGGATAAATCAGAGAGATTAGTGAGTCAAAAACAAACCTGGTGCAGACCTAAAAACTGGATCCGGTGGAGCCGCCCGTCTCAGTCAAACTCCTAAAATGTTGGTGTCAGCACGGACCTGATTTGAATTAAAACACTAAGTCGGGGGGATTCCAACTGAAATCCCCAAATGCTCGTTGAGTTTGACGTCTGACGGCGACGTCCTGAAGGAGGACAGAGGAAACCAGAGCCGGGGTAAACAAAGGTTTAAATAGACCTACAAGTTTTACTGTTTCCATCGGGGTTTAAAGGGAGTGTTCTGAACTTCAGCTTGTTTGGTTGTTTATCGTCGTAAAGCTGTTTGCCAAAAGACAGTTTATCCCCTTTTTTATGTTTTCTTGGAAAAGAAGAAAAACTTCTTTTAAACGTTTTTATCAAGGGCTGCTTGCATTTTCTCTTCTCTTACATTGGAATTGAAATTTAAAACAATCCGTTTGGGCATATGATGACGTTATGGATCAATGTTTTTGTTTTCTCTTGAGTCATTAAAAATTTAGTCAATTTATCGATGTGGATCAATGTATTGTTACACCCCCAATCCATATGTGGATTAAATAATTACTTACCCCAAGGAGGGTATGTTTTCGGTCGTGTCTGTTTGTCTGTCTTTGGAAAAAATTACTCAAAAATGTGTGGATGGATTTTCATGAAATTTTTACCACAAGTGGGTTTTGGCCAAAGGAACACGCCAATAAATATTTGTGATGATCTTGGTGCAGGAATAATTTTTTAAGGATTCTTCAATATTGCAGGATAGGGGAAATAATCCACTGTAGAACTGTAGACTCTGTAGACAGCCAATCAGTTTCAAGGAAGCTGACCGTAGACTTCCAATCACATTGGATCATTCATAGACGGGTCAACCCCACCGACTGTAGACATCCATTGGCTGTGTCCAAAACGGCAGGACGGGTCCTCCGAAGGTCGAATTTGTCGGCCGCAATACGTCACAGCGCCGCGACGAAGGACGTCCAAAACGGAAGACTCCTCCGATGTGGCCGACAAATACGTCCTTCTTTTTCCCCGAATCGAAGGACAGGTCT
>NW_013952546.1:895968-912245 GCF_001266775.1 Austrofundulus limnaeus
CACACACACACACACACACACACACCTGTATCGGAAAGGTAAGCTAGCTAAGTCACCCAACCCCCCGTTCATATCTGTTATCAGATAGATAATGCTAAGGTTTTCTAAAAAATTGTTTATTCTGGTTTTTATTTTATGACAAAATGTTTTCTGTGTTCTGATGCTGTTCCAGTCCTTGTGTTGTATGTAATTTATTACATGTTTAGTCATTGTAAAGCACTTGTACACAAACACACATATATGATTAAAAATGTAATAAATCACATACTGTACAACACAAACACACAAACATATATATTTGACCTCCGCCAAGGAGGTTATGTTTTCGGTCGAGTATGTCTGTCTTTTGACAAAATTACTCAACAACCTATGCACAGATTTTTATGACATTTTTACCACAGGTGGGTATTGGCCAAAGGAACACACCTTTAAATTTTGGCGATGATCCAGGTCACGATGCGAATCCAGGAATTTTTCGAAGGATTCTGCACTATAGCAGGATAGGGGAAATTGGCCTTGGCGGAGGTTTGCGCTCTCTGAGTGCTTCTAGTTAATGATTCGATTACACCAAGGCAAAATGAAAACATTGATCCATATCGTCATCTTGTGCCCAATCGATATATTGATTGCATATTTGTTATTGAATTGAAATCGTATCATGACAGACTTTACATTGACCAAATGTATTGTCATCCAAACAAATAAATAAATCATATAGTGATAAAGCTGCTAAATTACGCTCTTAGTTTAGTAGTTCACCTGATACCTGCATTGTGGACGTTGGGGTGTTTTGTCTTCTTTTTACACAAAGTAGAGGAGAAATTGATTAGAGGTGTTGTTAAAAAGAAAGAACCTTGTCCACATGGTAATAAGACGTCTGTAATTTTATCTATAAATTAATGTTGCACCCAGAATTCATTTCACAGAGAAATAATCCATTTTTCTCTCTTTATGTAACAAAACAAATGGATTTTTTTCCGTCACTAGTGCAAAGTCAGGGCTTAAAGAGTAATTTCTAAAAATCAAATCAGCCTTCATTATTTTTTTTCCAGTCCTGAGAAGGTTCTTGTCACCAGGAATGCAGGAGTCTGAGTCAGCACTTCACGGCCTCTACAGGCATGTCATACAGCAACTTGCCATGCTTAAAATGCATTTTCTGATCCGATCCAAAGCTTTCTTGGCTGCTGAACAAAGGCTGTCTTTGTAAACCCTTTAAAAAAAGTTTGCTGTATTTTCCAGCCGTAGGGAGAGAGGAGAAGCTGCTGAAAATTAATGCAGGAGCTCAGCACGGCAGTAGATAATGCATTAGTGAGGCTTGTGATTAATAGTACATTTATTTCCCAGCAGGAGACACTGAATGCAACAGGTCTCCTTCTATTCTGTAAGTGCAGAGTGACTCCAGACCTTTTATTTCAACGTACCGATACAGATTCAGATGTCTTTATGTATGAAATTCACTTAAAATCTAAAGTTAGAAAAACAATAATAACTGAGTGCAGATACGACCCTTCAGGATCAGAACAACACGAAAACTCAAATGATTTGACAGCTGGCTGAAAACACGTGAATTCATTTTAGTTTTTATTTAACATTTTATGTTTTAGATTTCATTTAGCTATTTTTCTTTGGAAATGTTTGCTAATTTCGGCTACCATTTTGCTGAAAGTTTTTTACTAGCATCTACTTTTAGACAGCACTTTGCTATTCCTGTACAATTTAGCGAGCATTTAGCTACTTTTAGCAAGCGTTTTGCTACTCTTAGTTAGCATGTTGGTACTTGTAGTGAGCAGTTCACAGCTGAGTGTGAAGCGGCCGGGATGAGGATCAGTGCCTCCAAATCCGAGACCATGGTCTTGAACCGGAAAACCGTAGGGTGCCTTCTCCGGGTCAGGGAGGAGGTCCTGTCCCAAGTGGAGGAGTTTAAGTATCTCGGGGTCTTGTTCACAAATGAGGGAAGAATGGAGCGGGAGATTGATGGACAGATTGTTGCTGCGTCTGCAGTGATGCAGGTGCTGTACCGATCTGTCATGGTTTGCCGGTCGGTCTACGTTCCTACCCTCATCTATGGTCACGAGCTTTGAGTAGTGACCGAAAGAACAAGATTGTGGATACAAGCAGCCGAAATGAGTTTCCTTTGCAGGGTGTCTGGGCTCTCCCTTAGAGATAGGCTGAGAAGCTCAGTCATCCAGGAGGGACTCAGAGTAGAGCTGCTGCTCCTCCACGTCAAGAGGAGCCAGTTGAGGTGGTTCATCTGGTTAGGATGCCTCCTGGACGCCTCCCTGGTGAGGTGTTCTGGGCACGTCCCAGTGGGAGGAGGACCAGAGGAAGACCCAGGACACACTGGAGGGACTGTGTTTCTCAGCCAGCCTGGGAACACCTTGGAGTTCCCCCTGATGAGCTGGTCCAAGTGGCTGGGGAGAGGGAGGTCTGGGTCTTTCTGCGTAGACTGCTGCCCCCATGACCCGACCCTGGATAAGAGGAAGAAAATGGACGGGCGGTTGGTACTTGTAGTGAGAGTTTTGCTACATTAGCCAGCCTTTTTTTTTTTATCTCTGTTGGAAGTTTGGTACTTTTACCCTGCTTTTTTACGGTTAGCACTTTGATATTATTAACACGTATTTTGCTACTTTTAGCAAGTGATCTGTGTTAGCATTTTATTACTGTTAGCTAACATTTTGCTAGTCTTTGTTAGCATTTTGGTACAATTAGCAGACATTTTGCTACATTTGTCGTATTTTGCTACTCTTATTTATCATTTTGATACTCTTTGTTAGCATTTTGGTACCATTAGTTGGGGTTTGCTACTTTTATTAGGCACTTCACTACTTTTAGCAGTTTGTTATACTAACAAGCGTTTAGCTTTCAGCTTTGTTTCTGTTTTAAGGTTAGGGTTAGGGTTATTTTAAGCGAAGTTATTCAGAACTTAGCATTCACACAACATTTTCAGATGAATGTAGTTTGAAGTTATTAATTTTAGTCACAGATGCATCTAGGGCTGCCACAAACGATTATTTTTATAATCGATTAATCACCGATTTTTTTTGATTAGTCGACTAATCAGATCATAGGTTAATTGAACATAAAACATAGAGCTTATCGTGCCAGAATGCAGCTGCTATTATATAACCATTGTTAGATTTTAGCTATATGCTAATTAAAAATAATTGCTGTGGAAGGTAAGTTCTGCCTTGCAGACATTACACAGGTTTCTCTTTCATTTTCTTAAAGGGGACCTATTATGCAAAATTCACTTTTTAAAGGTTTTTTTACTCAACTTTGGGTATGTACTTCCTAAAAAAAACAGTCCTAGGACCAAAAAAAATGCACCCAGGGGCATATTTACTGTAAGTAAATGTATTTTTAATGTATATTAACGACAAGTTTTATACTTCTGTCATTTTGTGATGTCACAAGCTGTACGACAACCCACCGGAACCTGCGTTCAGCCCCTTACCTAGCAACCCCCGGGTGAGACTCCACCTCCTCAGTATAAAAAGCCGTCACCATGTTGTTGTTGTGTAATGTGCAGCTCATTTCACAACAAGCCTCCAACAGGGCAATGGGTAGAGTGTTGGACCAGAGAGTGGGAGACCAGGGTTTGAGACTGACATGGACACAATTTAATTATTTATTTATTTTCATTCATTATGAACACGTTTTTTCATGTACCTCTATTGTTTAGCTTATTAAAGTCTTGTTAAAGCCTATTTGTTCGAGTTTCTGAGGTATTTTGACCGCTGCTGCTCCCTGCTCTGGTAACAGCATGCAGAGTGAGCACAGAGCAGAGGAGGGAGAAAAAAAAAGAAGCTGCGACCACGACTCTGCCTCTGGGTCTCATATGGTTGTACAACGGAGCTTCTGCTATTATTAGCCATGCTAACGTAAACACTGGCTTTGGAGGGCGGAGTTAATGTCAACAGATTTTTGGAGGGCGTTACCAACAGAGGTCATTAACATAAACAGCTCTTCTGAACGGAAGTCAGAGCAGGCAGAACTAGAAAATGGGAAATTTTATTATCTGAGAATTATTTTGTGCATTAAATTGAATGAACATGGTCTGGATAGCCCACAGACATACCATAAACATTTCTAGGACCCATAATTGGTCTCCTTTAAAATGATCCCTCACTTTTGAGCTCCGTTGTCAGGTAGCCATGATACCAGAGCCTGTCTGTATAATGTCTTGTGACATCCACGGACTACCCCAGTTACCACTACTGTGCATGTGTGTCAAGGACAGAAAGGCAGACGTGGCAGTGGAAGGTGTTGTAATAGAACTAATACTTTTATGTTTAAGCAAGTAATTCATGACAACCTTTAATGACCTAGGTTTTCATGACATGCTGTTCATCTGCAGATAGAATGATTAAAGTCAGAACAAGATTTGATACAAGGAAAACACAAAGATAAACACAAGTGATATCTAAGAATGACTGTTGTTAGCAAAGCAGTTTGGAGAGAAAAACAAAGTAAAGAACAAACAAACAAAAAAAAAGAAAACGATTAATCAATTATTAAATTAGTCATTGATTAATTGATTAATGGTTGCAGCCCTAGATGCATCAACACAGTTATCAGTTTCTGGTCTTCTCCTAATCTGTGATTTGTTTTTTATTTATTTGTTTATCTGTTTTTGTGTTTTTACACTTGACTTCCACCTCATTTTAAGCTTCACTGGAAATTATACTATATTCTTCTTTGTGCTTCATTCCACGGTGCCTCAATCATAAATTTACCTCAATGTTTAACTCAATAAAAGACATAACCTCCAGGTTATTTACTGGAGGCCTCCAAATAGTATCATCTGGGCCCATAATGCACAGAAAGAATGTGCTCCTTGACACAGGATGATACCCAAAGCTCAATAAATCCAGCTGCCGTCGCTGCAACACAAGATAAATGGACCCCCCACCCCTCACTGCACCCCCCCACCACCCCGCCCTGTCGGTCCACCAGCAGCAGCTATCAAGGTTACACAGAGCGCTGCACTCTGTGAGCGATCAGCACTCTTTATTTTCCATCATCACATCCCTGAAGCCCACAAAGCTGGAGCTGAACATGTCAGATTTACAGCAGAAAACTAAATTAGCTGCAGAAATTATTATTAAACAAACAAAAACGTCTGTATGAAGGTTCCAGTTTAAATGATATTTTTCAGTGAACATCATCGGATATTGAGCTGAGAGCCGTTCAGGTTTAACCAGCAGGTTTTTAATTAATACTACAGGTAAGCAAACAGGCTGAATAAGTTCTGCCTTTGTGCCAAACTGGAGTTCGTACCATGAAATGACCGAACCTCTCTGCTCATAATCTTATTTTTCCATCGTTTCACTTAATTGTGAATGACTGTAAATATTTAAAATCCCAGAAGGCGGCGATAAATCAACAAGTTTCCTTTTTATTAATTTGTTTTTCATTCTTTCGCCTCGCACAATATCTCAGACACGCATCAGTTTGTGTTTTTTTAATTTTGTTAGACAAACACAGCTGCGTTTGGAAGCAGAAAGATTCATACTGGCTGATTAAATGTCAGCAGGGAGCAAATCCCTAAAAGTCTAAATGTCAACCCAACATTAAATTAACTCTGAGTAAAGTGACTCAAAAGGTGGGTTTGGAGAAAAAGCCACGAGGTCATAAAACAAGGTGAGATCATGGAAATGTGTCGGCTGGCAAATTCTGAAACAGATTTATTTTTAAACGTAGATCATATCAGTTGAACATTTTTTTTACAGAACTTTTCTAATTAAGGAAGAACCTTTGAGGGGATTCTGTTTTTCTCCCTGCAAAGTTTTCAACCAGGATTTGACTCTCAGCTACTACCACACTAAATTTAAGTTCATCCATTCATTTTATTACTCTCTTGTTCTGTTTGCTGCCCAGGCCGGAGGTACCAATGCACCCCCATACCATCAGAGAGGCAGACTTTTGAGACGCATGGAGCTTATAGCAGCCACTGTGCATGGAGTGGAGGACACCCTGTCCATCTCAGGGACACATAGAGACAAATGAGACATTAGGGATGATGGGGATCTCTACTCAGACTCAAACTCTGGGAGCGGCTCCAGTAGTTTCAATCAGAGTGCGCCGGTTTAGTTGTGTTTAAACTTAAAGAAATTCAGGAAAATGACATCAAATTCCAACGTGAGGACCACAGAAGGTTGTGCTAAAGTTGTTGGACCAGTGTCTCAGGATGCAGACATCATTCTTTCATGGAAACAGTATTTTTTTTGACATTTTTAATAAGTTAAGATGCTAGCTAACAGCTGGATTTGAGTGATGGGATGAGTTGAATTTGACGGGAAAAAATTGTAACCACGGACTTAAAGTCTGCTCCAAAACTTTCATTGGAGGTAAAAGACCAACAGAGGACCACCAGGATCCTGTCCCTGCACTTTCTATCCATGAGTAGCCTGCTGCTAACTTTACTTGTAGCATCTGTGGCGACGTTACATAAAATTTAAACATCACAATTAAGTTTTTGGAAATGATGCAGAAGCAGTAGCTAAAGGTTTGTATTTTTTTTTCTAGGACTGTTCATTGACTCCCACTCATTTCTACAGCCCAGCCACCAATTTACACTACATGCGTCTCTGCTCCGCTCAGCTCCGGTCCGACCTCCGCAGAAAATACCAAACCATTCTAATCAATGAGAGCATTCACACTGGCTTCACACGGCGGCGGTGAGCGGATGGCGATCCACCAAAATTAGATCCAATCCTATTTTTGCCGGACACCGGAGCTGCTCCGGAGTCAATTTACAAAGATTGTGTCACACTAACAGGAAAAGGAACAAACACAACATCTGTATTTTCAAAATAAAACACCGTAGGGCAGATTACTTTTGTAGAAATACCAGCTATTTTAATCAATACTGTATATGGATATATTTCTACACAAATGCTGTCAGAATGTATCGTTCTGTTTGGGAAGCAGATGGCAACATGTAGCATGAAGAATTTGTGTACACACACGATACACATGGATTTTATTTTGAAATCAGAAGTTTCAAAAAGACGACAGCGATACAGTTTCAACCATAGAAATCAAAAGCTTTTATATCAATGTTTTCAGCTGTTTGGAGTTCGTCTGTCACAGAATTCATCTTTTGCTCTGACTTCCACATTTATCACTGGATTTATCGCGCAATCTCCTCCCTGCACATGCTTCCTCCTCTGTGTGTCGGACCAGAGTGGAGCTGATGCTGTATAAATTGGGGTGAAAACGAACAGCTGCGAACTGCGCGCCGCAGCGCAGCGGAGTCGCATGTAGTGTAAATCTGGGGACCCCTTTGCCCTAAACCTGACCCCTACTGTACATACCTACGTCTAAATCTAGCCTAAACTCAATTCACAACTTGGTCCTATAACCCCCAACCCAAAAATGGAGTTCCGCCATATTAGGACCGGTCTTTGGTCCCTATAAGGACTACTGGTCATGAGGAGGTAGGTGTGTATACCAGAAACTGTCCTAAGAAGGTAACAAATACAAGAACAAACAATTATTTTAACAACTCTGCTCACTTTCCAAATCTGTTAAAGACCTCGACTCTCCAGCCAAAGGTTCAAATTAAAACCTTTCCTGTGATTCCTCTAGTAGGACGGGTCTAAATTCACTTTAGGGATGTCTTTTGTAATACCATTGAGCCTCTGTATAATCCATTCCAATGATCTGATTATTTAAGAGAGCGGCAGATAATGGATGTATGTGGTATGCGTGACGTCACGAGTGGAGATTTTTTACACGATTTTGGTCTGAAGAAAACCCACGCCTGCACAGGGAGAACATAAACTTCACAGAGAAGCTCTAGGCCGGGAGGCAAACTTGTGACCTTGTTGCTGTGAGGCGACAGCTCTAACCGCCGCTCCATTGTGTTTTGACAAAGTTTTTTCTGAGCAAATCCACAAACTGAAATGAAGCATTTTCGATATCTAAAGGGAAATAAACAGATTTATTGTTACAACAACAAAAAATATTCCCCCAAACACAGATCTGGTGAGTTTTCTTCCTTCTCCTGTAAACCGTAGAAAATGTTGAGTCTCAGAAAAGAGGAAAAATAAGAACTTTGGAGCAAAAAGTAAAAATGGTGACCAAAATTGTCGCCATCTGGATCTCGTTATGTGGTGAAACTGACCCGGTGTGTTTTGGAGGGACATGAAACTTTGGACGGCAACAAGTGAACGACCTGAATAACAACCAGAACCGTTTACAAACGGGTCACGTTTGATCGCTCTATAATTCCAGTTGGAGCTTTCCGAACATTACGGCGAGCTTTCACCACGCTCTTCAGAGGAGGAACGGTTGTTCACCGCCAGCTCCATCAACACCCCGCCGGCGCCAAAACCCGGCTGGGAAACCGCACCGGGCTCAAACAAGAGCGGCGTAATGAGGAGCAACAACAAATTAGCAACATGTTCATTAAAAATTTATACTCCTTCACAAAACCTAAAGCTTGTGGTTACCGGCCCGATAAACTGTTTATTATTTTTTCTGAGTAAAAACACCACAGAGGTTTAATCAGTAAAACATGTGACCCAAACTCAGCCGAATGAATTGTTTTGTTTACCTGCTGTCGTGTTTTGACACATATTGTCAACAAATCAAAAACAAGTTGCTACCGGAGCTGCTTTTAATCATCTGGACAGACATTTACAAACACAAACATCTGGTTCAACAGTGGAAATCCTAAAAATGTTCCATCTATTGTTTTTGTAAAATATTTGGCTCCTTGAAGCTTGAGCTCATCTTCAGAGCTTCTCTACGTCCTCCAGGCTGGAAACTTAGCAGTTCGTCTACGTCTCGGCTCTGTCAGAACTTTTTCCTGAATGAGAAGATCGGTGCCGTTAAACTCAAGCGCAGCACCAACAGTTATTTTTTATCTGCAGTGGAAACTTGTGCAGCTAAACTTGAGTTTGTGCAGAACATCAGACTCTACACTAAGTGATGCTTGATTCAGGACCTGACATCTGCTTTCTGTTCTCGTAGGGAGTGAACTGCAGAACAGGAATGTGGTTCTGATCCAGAACATACGTCAGTTTTCAGCTACATGAAAACGGTGCTCTCCTTCTCTACGGGCCAAGATGGAGCTGTCCTCGCACCTGAAGGTGGGGTCATCCCCGTGTTCCCTGATGGTTCCTCAGACACCCCCATGTTCCCTGGTACTCATCTGCATTGTTGTTCAGTACTTTCTTCATTTGTTTTCAAAGATGTCTGAATGGAGAACCAAGTATCTTTCATAACTTTCAATAGTGACCCCTGGAGAACATGGGTACTGAGGAACATAGGTTGTTGGGAACTTAGGTGCTTGAGAACATAGGTACTGGGGAACTTTAGTATTTGGGAACGTGGATACTTAAAAAAAGGGGTACCATATAACATAGGTACTGAGGAACATAGGTACTTAGGAAACAAATGTACTTGGGAACATCTGTACTAAGGAACACAGGTACATGGGAAGCATAGGTATTTGGGGACATTGGTACTTTGGAAACATAGGTACTTTGGAAAGTAGATACTTGGGAATGTCTGTACTTAGAAACAGGTACTTGCAAACATAGGCCCTGGGGAACGTCCTGGGATACACAGGTACTTGGGAAACATCGTTTTTTGGGAATACTGGTACATAAAAACATGGGTATGACAGAACATAGGTACTGAGGAACATAGGTACTTAGGAAACAGGTACTTCGGAACATTAGTACTTCTGAAACATAGGTACTTGGGAACATAGGTAATTGGGAACTTAGGTACTTGGGAAACAGGTACTTGTGAACGTAGGCCCTGGGGAATATCTTGGGATACACAGGTTCTTGGGAACATCAGTACTTGGGGACATTGGTACTTCAGAAACATAGGTACTTGGGAAAGTAGAAACTTGGGAACATTGGTACTTGAAAACAGGTACTTGTGAACATAGGCCCTGGGGAACATCCTGGGATACACAGGTTCTTGGGAACATCGCTGCTTGGGGACCTCCTGGAGAACATACTAGGTACCCTCTGAAGGTTGGTGGTGGGATCCTCGGCATCAACAGGTGCTACTTTCTGATATTTGCTTAAACATTTATCATTACCCCCGGACTCAACACTGTGTGTTTGTTTGTTTACAAAATACCTCATAAACCAAAGGAACATTTATCTACAACTGCTCAACCTTCGGAGGTATTCCAGTCGAAAACAGTCACATCTCACCGACGTTAGCCTGTAAACAGGGCCTCAGTCTAAAACGGTGATAAGAGTTTTATTTATCAGACTTTTGATGACATTTTACTGAACTGAACAGGAATAAACTCAATAAATCACAGAGTTTAAACACACTATTATCTGTGTTTTGTGTGATAAAGTATGAAACTCAGCCGGGTCTACAGGCGCCTCCGCCGCCGCCTTCCTCTGTTGGTATTTCAGCAGATACTGAAGTGGAGTGTTCTGCTGAGTAACTCTGTTCCTGCAGATAAGAAACGCTCATCACCTTACAGATGATGAAAACAGACGAGTTCTTCCTGTCCTGAAAAACTACAGATTCTAGGACAGAAAAAGAGGTGATTTTCCTATTGAATAACCTCTGTATGTTTTTATTTCAAGCCTTTCCTGAGCCGCTCATTGTTTGTTGTTGCTCCTTTTAGTGATTCATGAAGAAGCAGTGATGCTGCTCAGGTTTGATGTTCTGTTGCCTCCCTAAGGAGCACCACAACAACACTGCGATATCCGATCCTCTTGTTTCCAGCGTCTTCTTTTATTCTATTTATTTTGATTTTCGTGGTCCCGCTCTTCTTTCTGTCTCGCCGCTCTGCTGGACTCTCGCTCGCGGCTGTAAGCGTCTCTAACAGAAGCGGGCCCGAGTCGTTTCAGGACAATTTAGCTGGGATTGTAAAGCTTTCATTCAGGCTTTTTTCCCACCTGTGCATCATTAAAATGGTTCACATTTAGAGAACGATAAACGCTTCGCCACAGAGATGCTGACGGGACTGAAAGAAAAGCTCAACAGTACGTCCAAAACCTGCGTGAAACCTCTGAACGAGCTGCACTTTTGTCTGCCTCTGGGTTGTAATTGGAGTTTCAGAATTATGTTTCCCTTGCTGTGGATAAATCATTGAACAAGAGAATAAGAAAAGCCATTTCAGTTAAAGCTGCTGATTCTTCTACACGACTGTCAGAGGCTGTGATATTAGGTTTGACCAGATTAAGACCCTGCACTGAATAAAGTACATTTTTTAAAGATTGTATTCAGACCAAACAACATGTGATAGAAATTAATTTTTTTAAAAATCAGAAAGTTTTTTCAGTTCTAAACATATTCCTGGTATTTTCTTGTATTTGTCTGTAGTTTGGCAGCTCTTTACACAGCAATTTAGGAATCATCTTTTAGAAGAATAAAGCCTCAGATCTCAGCAGGTCCACGTTGGTGGGGGGCTTTGTCTCCTGTTGTGGCATCAATGATCAGAGTAAAACAAAAACTAAAACTGTCTTATTATGAAAAACGGCAGCGTCGGAGACGTTTTGGTCAAACCTTGTGAATGATTTGTGACGGTGGGAGATCTGCTCAGGAGGACTCTCAGACTTTGTTAGTTTGTTTTAGTCAGGTCTTCTGGATGGGTTCTTCTTGTTGAAACATTTCATCTTGTATTTTGTCAGAGACACTGCTGGTAAACTCAGCCTTATAAGCACTACCTTCAAAATAGCTGTTCACACGCAAAAGAAGAAACAACAGCCGACAGATCTTTAATGCCATACTAAACCACTAAACAGATTTTAAAAATTAGTGATAGCTAAAACTAAACCACTAAACAAATAAAAAATTGAGTGGAAGCAAACTCCAAACCCCTAAACAGATTTTTAAAAAATTAGTGGAAGCTAACGCTAAACCACTAAACAAATAAAATAATGAATACTAATACTAAACCACTAAACAGATAAAAATTTTGTGGAATCTAACTCTAAACCACTAAATGACTAAAATAAATTAGTGGAAGATAACACTAAACTACTAAAAGCATAAAAAAATTAATGGAAGCTGATGCTAAACCACTAAACAGCTAAAATAAATTAGTGGAAGCTCATGCTAAACCACTAAACAAATAAAATAAATAATGAAGGCTAATACTAAACCACTAAACAGATAAAATAAATTAGTGGAAGCTAACGCTAAACCACTAAACAAATAAAATAATGAATGTTAATACTAAACCACTAAACAAATAAAATAAATAATGAATGCTAATACTAAACCACTAAACAGATAAAAATTTTGTGGCATCTAACTCTAAACCACTAAAAGACTAAAATAAATTAGTGGAAGAGAACGCTAAACCACTAAACATATAAAAAAACTAGTGGAAGCTAAATATAAACCATTAAATAGATAAAATAAACAGTGAATGCTAATACTAAACCACTTAACAGTAAAAAAAAAAGATTAGTGGAATCTAACTCTAAACCACTAAATGGCTAAAATAAATTAGTGGAAGCTAACGCTAAACCACTAAACGGATAAAAAATTTATGGAAGCTGATGCTAAACCACTAAACAGCTAAAATAAATTAGTGGAAGCTAATGCTAAACCACTAAACAAATAAAATAAATAATGAATGCTAATACTAAACCACTAAACAGATAAAAATTTTGTGGAATCTAACTCTAAACCACTAAATGGCTAAAATAAATTTGTGGAAGATGACGCTAAACCACTAAACATATAAAAAAACTAGTGGAATCTAAATATAAACCACTAAACAGATAAAATAAACAGTGAATGCTAATACTAAACCACTTAACAGTAAAAAAAGATTAGTGGAATCTAACTCTAAACCACTAAATGGCTAAAATAAATTAGTGGAAGCTAACGCTAAATCACTAAACGGATAAAATAATTAGTAGAAGCTAATTACAAACTACAGAAAGAATAAAAAAAAAACTAGTGGACAATAACACTAAGCTGCTAACTTGACTCTCAGTCTTCACCTCATACCAGTCAATCTGTTGTTTGTTTTCCCTCAGATCAGCTGGTCCTCATCTGCCCCAGTCATTAAAACCAGATCAGTTTGAGCTTTAAGCACTCGAATGTCTGATCTGGCTCCTCTGCCTCACCAAAATGTTGCTGACAAAGTAGTGGTTGTGGTGGCCTGAGATTTTTTCTGTGATGCCCATCATGACCCCCCCCCCCACCGGCCAAAGACTAAACAAATACAAAAAAACAGACAAACCCAGGTAGAGACTGATCAGTTTTAAGATCTTACAGGAGTTTTACCAGCTGAGGTGTTTGTTCATCTGTCAGATCAGAGAAAATGAAATAAAATCACAGCAGAGAGATTATAAGTCCTGATGGGAAAATTGCAACATCTGTGACGATCAAACTCGAAACGTACTGTCGTCTGTGAGTTTCCAGCTTTTTTATTTTCACACCACAGTCTGTTTAGAGACATAAAGCTTCACCTCAGAGCAGCTTTTAAATGTTGTACAGTTTTAAAACAAAGAATAAAACCCGTCTCTGTGTTAAACATCACTCTGTTCCACGATCTGCTTCACATTTTCCTTAAACGGCATCTCGACGAGTCTCTCTCTCTGCGTTTGTTCGTTTCAGGGGTTGATTATTTTTTTCTGAAGATGTCAGCTCAGGGCAGCATCACCAGTTTCTTCATTTACCCACTCGTCCAGCTCCAGCACCCGGCCGACAGCCGGCTTCCTGCTGCTCAGTGAGCAGCCCTGATGGAAATCTGCTGAGGCCGCTGCTTGTTGAACGAGCCGAAAACATTATTAATTTATTTCCTCCTAAACATGTGTTTCCTGTCAGAGCGAGAGCTGGTGACGCTTCAGTTCTGCTCTCCAACATTAAAGCTGCAGTATAAAAAATAAAAAAAACAGTGTAGATGCTGATCATCATGTTTCTGTATATTTTTTGCTGTCTTAACTATTTTAGCAGAATTGTTCGGCTGAATCTGGACATGGGTTCTGTGACTTTTGGTTTTTATTACTTTTATATACTATTTTAAAATTAAGTTTTTTTACAATTATTTTTTTCCATTAGCATTTTGTGACTTTTTAGCCTTTATCTAGCCTTTTGCTATTTTGGGTTTTCATCTAGCCTATTGTTATTTTTGGCTACAAATTTGCTGTTTAGTTTCTAGATAGCTTTTGCTACTTTTTGCTAACATTTTGGTATTCTTAGCTTTTACCTAAGTTTTACCTATTTTACGCTTTCAGGTAGCCTATTGTTACTTTTAGCTGTAAATTTGCAGCATTTAGTATTTAGCTAACCTTTTGCTATTTTGTTTCTAGCTAGTCTTTGCTTATATTAAAATGTGTTTCTTTTATTTATAGCTTTTAGCTAATATTTGCTACATTTTAATAATGTTAGTTTTTACCTAAGATGTAAATATTTTTAGCTTAAACTAGTCTTTTACTAAATTTAGCTTTGTTATGTTATTTTTAGATTTAACTGCTTTTTGCTAAAAAATTTTGCTGCTTAGTTTCTAGCTGGTCTTTAGCTTGTCAGTGTGCATTGCCAATGCAATGCACACTATTGTGATTCGTTTCTCATCCAAGTAATCTCCACTTTGGCATGCTTCTCCTCCTGCATACTTTGTCCTAGAGCTGCCATTGTAATTTATATCTGTAAAGCTCTTAAGCTAAATGATGGCTATGACCTTTGGTGCCTGTACAACTTATATTTTTGGAAATATTAATGTTTAATCATTTATAATGGGAGTCAATGGAGCCTTGTATTGGTCCAATACTGCCCCTGCTGTATCTACTCAGTACTGCACCATAGTTTAATAATATTTAATCTCAATAGTTCAGTGTTTACAATACTAATATGATTGTATTTTGATGTTTTACTATAATATTGTCCTAATGTTGCTTTATTGTTGTAATATTTTTCAATTTAATGACAACCATTACATTGGCAATGTGGCCACTTTCTGCACACATACAAACCAAACCCTGGCCTCATTCTCTACCACAGCTCTAATGGTGTCATGGTTAGTGCCATGGACTTTCATGTAGGATATCAGGGTTCGAAACCCAGCAACAGTAACGTTAACAGAAAATCTCTACAAACTTCATATTGTCACATAATTACCCTCATTACAAACACCTGCTTACCTGACAGGCACAAGCTGGTATATAAAACACATTTGAACTTGGTCACATTTCATTCTGCAAGTCCAATGCTGCAGGCAAAGACATGCTACATGGCAATGCACACTTGTTTTTGCATCGTAAAAACCATGTCTAGTTTTAGTTGTGTTCTGCTTTTATTAGCAGAGTCTTCAACATCATTAATCTTAACGGTTGCTTGTGTTGCAGGATGATGACAGCTTACACTGCTAACAATGCTAAAACTGCTAATGCTAATATTTAAATTTTAAATTCAAAATCTGTTCATTGAAAACAGTATGGATGGCACCATTGGTCCGGCAGTTTGAAGTGCAGCTCAGACACCGGCCGTAACTGCATATTTGATGTCTTGTAGGGAAGTGTTAGCATCAGCAGTGTTAGCGGTTGCTATCGTCTCAGGATGATTATGTCATAAAATAGCCAAGCACCAACAAAAAAGACTGCATTCCATTTCAGTATACTTCATGTAAACTTCAACATTTAAGATTTAACTTTTACATTTAGATTTAGGATCTTATACTTACACATTATTCAACATTTAAATGTAACATTTGGTAAAAATTAACAAAATGTAAGAGTAGTGACCTAAATAAAAATGAAATGTTAGTAAATGATTTTTTTAATAAGGATTTTACACTCAAAGTGAGCTGAATAATGAAAATGTTAGTGGCATTTTTAACCTTTTATTTTAATCTTGGTGCTCAATATTAACCTAGAGTTTTAACCTTAGGCCTTCATCTTACAGCAGCTCACAAATAAAACTGAAACGACTCGAGTTTTATTCAGAGAGAGAAGGAGGAAGAGGAGCAGATGGCTCCCCTGGAGAATGACTGAAAGCTGTAATATAAATTAAATTATAATAAATCACACAAGGTGTTTTATTTTAATTTATTGTGCTGGTGTCAACGTTACATCTGGAAGGAAAAGACTCTTTTTATAACTGAGTAATTTTTTATTGTTAATTTAGCAGAAATATTAATTTTATGAAATTTGTTTTCAGAATAATTTAAAATAACAAGATTTACACAAAAATACTGAATTTCACTGAATGATCGCAGCCTAAACACATTTTTCAGACACAATAGCAGCTATGTATATATATATATATATATGTATGTATGTATGTATGTATGTATGTATGTATGTATGTATGTATGTATGTATGTA
>NW_013952546.1:919318-922320 GCF_001266775.1 Austrofundulus limnaeus
GTGTGTGTGTGTGTGTGTGTGTGTGTGTGTGTATGTTTGTTTGTTTGTTTGTTTGTTTGTTTCCTGTGGTTTTCAATGGGAGCTGATGGACTTTGATGTCCTGTGACTAATGCTCCCACCAACCAGGCGGAAGCTGCTGAAGTCCTGAAATATCCAACAAAAAATTGCTTTTATGTGGAAACTCAGCTGTGATCTGGAAGCTTCTCAATCAGCCGAACAAGTCTATGTTTCAGACACGTCATGTAGGAAATATGTCCTCAGATATGAGATCAGTTTTCTTAAAAATGGAAAATTTATCAGAATTTCACAACTTCACAGCTGAGTCAACCTTTCATTAAATTATTTCTCAGTATTTAAACTTATTATTAATTAAACTGGTCACATATTTAACTTTTATTTTGTTTTATCCTTCTAGCTCACATGCCAAAATCAAGGTCCTTGTGCCAAATTAAGGCCCGCCACAGCAATTTATGTGGCCCATGAGAGCTTCAAAGATGCGATGTCTTAAAATAAGCTACTATAAAGCCATTATTGACCGTTAACTACATCTCCCATAATGCAAGTTGATTGTTTTACCTACAAAATGAGAGCTTCCAACCACAAAGTGGAGGTGCATATTGTTCAAGGTGAAATTCACTGTTTAAAATCTCCTCTTTGTCAGCTACTTTGGCCCAGTTGTTTGTGAAGTTGTGGGAATTTCCCATTTACAAGTTTTAAATGTAAACTGGAACAAGTGGGAATTTCCTTTCAGAAAGTGGAAGAGTTCCAAATTCAATATGGCAGCTAATCATCACAACCATGACTAAAACTCTTACTTTTAATAGTATTTCTGTATTTATTTCACATTTTAGTTAGTCGTGTTAAAACACTGTTTCTATGCAGGAAACACCAGGTAGAGCTCAGTTATTGTTTGTTGGTGGTGCTCGGCCATAGCAACCTTGGTAAAAATGAGTTTGAAACCTGTTAAAACTGATCTTAAAAACATTTGCTGCTGAGACGTCGATGTTCCTGACACAAAGCTCGAGCTCGGTGCAGGTTGGACTCTCCACCGGGTCTGTCCCCTGGTCTCCGGTCCTGTTTGAAGTCTTCGCGGACGGACCGGGATCTGAGGGCTCAGTTGTGGTGAAGAGGAGGGATTTTGGTTTTGATTAATGCAGATGATGTGGTTTTGTTGGCGTCTTTTAGATTTTCAGCGTGCCGAGTGCAAAGCAACCTGTGGAACGTCCTCTCAGGTCCAGGAGTCTTTGCCTCAGGTGGAGGAGTTCAGGGATCTGGGTGTTTTCAGTGACTGAAGGATGGAATAGGACATGGATCAATGGATCAGACCTTGTTCTCAGAAAGAGGGCAAAGTTCTGGATTTACTGGTCCATCTACGTTCCAGCCCTCGTGTCGTTGAGGATTTGGAGGTCTGGGTTTCTCTCCTGGACCAGCTGCCTTCAGGGTCGAGTCCTGTTAGGGTTCTACAGGAACACAGATCCATCGGGCAGATTGATTGACGACTGCCTCAGAAGCTGCTTAATGGCTCTTTCTCAGCAGCCGAAGGTAATAAAACCTGCAATTAAACGCAGCTCGGCATGACGCGACCCGACGCCGAGGAAAACGGTTCTGTTGGACCTGCTGCGGTTCTATAATAGAGCTTTTAGTCTCTTGAGCACCCCTACTTCATCAAACAAAAAGCTTAAAGCTTCAAACCCTTGATTTGAGACTCTGTTATTGTGTCGAACATCACGACACCTCCTGTTGGTGGGTGATCATGTTGCCTCTTCATGTGTTCGTCTATCTCTGTTAGTAAAATATCTCACAATCATTGAGCTAACGTCATGCTCTTTCGCTAATAACCTCTTTTATTTTTAGTTTTGTTGTGCAGTTTGACTCTAAAATCCTTTCCTTCTTGTTTTTCTAAGGTTTCCTTGCCCTCAGTTCTTCAGGTGTCTTGATCTTTTGGTCTGATTGCGGCGCTCTAACCTGTTCTGTTGTGTTTGTTCCATTTGTGTCGTCTCCTCACAGGAACCGAGGGGTTCAGGTGCTGTGCAGCGCTGCGACTCCTTTGGTTATCTGAAAGGTCATCTCCCTCCGAGGGGAAGCAGGTAATTTTATCTTCTCCTCCGGTCGATCGTTCTTCATTCAGATGGACACGATAGCCACAATTTCTGTCTCCCAGCCGGGGAAAATATTTGGTTCAAGAATTTCTACGCTTTTTCTGGCCGTGATTCAACGTTTCTGTAAAATCTGTGAAGACGCAGTGTGAACGCTAAGATCTGCAGAAAACATAACTAAAAGCTAAATTTAACAGAGGCTTAGCTAAAATTATATTTTAGCAAACAGCTAAACTGTACAAAACCAACACTGAAATATAAATTAAAATATAAATTAAAATAAAGCCGTGTATAAAAGCTGAAATGGGCCGAACTGAATCTAAAAGCTATAAACAGAAGAACCATAACTAGAAGCTTTAGGAAATAAGAGTGTTGTTTAAGATAAAATTAGCAAAACATATCTAAAGTTAAAGTTAGCAAACCAATTGATAGCTAAAATTAGCACTACTTGATCTATAGCTAAATTTATCAAAATAGTGGTTAAAAGATAATTACCTGAACGTTAAAGTTGACTAGTACAAGCATAACTAACGCTAAAGTTAGCAAAACATTTTCTGAACTCTAAAATCAGCCAAACCATTTCTAAAGCTAAAGTTAGTAAAGGAGTAGCTAAAAGCTAACATTAGCAAAACTTTATTTAAACCTAAAGTTATCAATACTATTTTAAAGCTTTTCTAAAGCATTTTCTCACATGCTAATATTAAAAAAATATTAGACAAACTTTAAATTAAGCTCAAGTTAGCAAAATTTTATTTAATACTATATTCTGCAAAACGTTTGTTAAACATTAAAATGAGCTTAACTGCAAGCTAAAGTTACCAACAAGTACGCTGTGTCCAAAACGGCAGGACGGGTCCTCCGAAGGTCGAATTTGTCGGCTGCATACGTCACAGCGCCGCGACGAAG
>NW_013952546.1:923010-924881 GCF_001266775.1 Austrofundulus limnaeus
CGTCATAAAAAACGCGAAATAAACATGAACCTACAGTGGGTCAATTAGTTCTTCAAATGATACTTTTAAGTTAATTTTATAGTTTTGTGATATTAATAATACTAATATATTGATAATTTTCTAGTTTTGATTTAAGTTTGCTTGTTTAGCGTCGTCACAGTTGCTAGGTGACAAGACGTACACCGGGGTAAGGAGGGGAGGCTAGACCGTCCAAATCCACAGCCTCTTTTTTTCCGGTCTTCCCGGTCTACCAAGGACCCAGCCCACCGAGACCGGGGAGTCTGGGTCCTCCGGAGGACCCGTCCTGCCGTTTTGGACACAGCCGTAGTTTCAAGCTAAAATTAGCTAAGCTTTAGGCTGAAGTTAGCCCTTCGCCTGTGTTGGCGGGTGATAAAAACCATTTGTTTCTGGTCTGTAGAGAAAAAAGGGTCAATTCTTTAGCTCCGTCTCAGCTTTTAGCTGCTGCCTTGTGAGAATGTTGAAGAACACGTTCTGATTCAGAATAAATATAAATTTAAACTTTACGGCGTTTGATTATTAATCTAAATCAACATTGGCGCTCTGTGCTGCGGAGCTGAAGAAAGCTTCTCTGTGAGCCAAAAACATGATGTTTGAGTTTCTGGAGGGTCTCTGAATTATTAATTTGTGTTCTGTGTTTGACTTTTCTATATTTAAAGCTGCTCTTAACCATGTTTGATCTCTGGGGAACAGACGATATCCTCCAAAATAAATATTTCAGACCTTTATGAATCACAGGCCTGCCAATCTTAGAAAATGAAAACATTAGCCTCCCTCTGAGCCTTTTTTCTTTTTTACTCTTTTTTCCTTTAAAGTTCAGTATTTTCAGTGGCATAAAAGAGGAAAGTATCCACATGGCTTTAAATCTAAACACGTAAATATCATTTTTGATTCTTTAAATGTTAATCCCAAAGGATTTATTCAGCAGCTTGAACAGCTCATTGTTAGTTTCACAGCTTAAGTTTAGCTGTTTGCCAATAAAGCTGAAATAAAGAGACGTGCGAGTCTCATTTCTACAATTATCACATCCATCCGAGCTCAGAACGTGTTTGTATCGAGTGTTGATTACCTCATATATTCAACAAACAACAAAGATGTTGGTGTAAACAAACCCCTGCTGGAGGCCTCACCTGAAAACGAGCCTCCTGCTGAAACAGGAAGTGTTCGACTCACTTGAACCTCCTGGTTTAAAGGAGAGGAGGAAATAACGAGTCATTTCATGTCCTGAAAACCAACCAGTTCAACATTTTTAACATTCAGACTCTCAGAGGCCGTTCGACCGGCCCGACGCTACATTTAATTTCTTTTATTTTTTTGGTTGTTTTTCTGTTTCAGCTTCAAAAGAAACGTAACGAGAGGAAATGTTTCCATCGCCTCACAGAGGCTGAGCTTTCCTTTTATGTAGCCTGGATTTTAATTTCTCTGCCTTCTGTTTGAAAAGCTTGTTCCAGACAAATCCAACATGAAGATTAAATTAAAAAGAAGCTGAATTTTTGCTTCTTTTTTTTTTTCATTTTATTGTTTGATAAAAACATTTTAGATTTCTGTGAGTAATGGTCCAGATTCATGCAGTTTTTGAATTTAAAAACTTTTTAAAAATCACATTGTTGTTTGTCTACAGAGTTGTTTATTTGGCAGAAGTTAATGAGTTATGTTTTATTATTCTTTGCACAAACTGTAGCTTGTTGCACATTTCTACAAAAAAGCTGCCGCTGATGCACCAAATTTAGAAATTTGCACGAAAAAAATTGGAAATTTTCTCACGTAGAAAAGTTGTAAATTTGTGAGGAAAAAAGCAGAAAATTTCAATATTTAAAAAAATACTCTCTGACATTGTAAAGTCAGAAATTTAC
>NW_013952546.1:924891-926389 GCF_001266775.1 Austrofundulus limnaeus
GAAAGATGCGCAGAAACGTGCGTACGCACAGTTTTATAAATCTGAATTTTTTTTGGCGTACGCCATTTCCGCCTTTTGGCCGTACGTTCACTTTTAGTATGTTTTCCACGCAGTCCTTTCTAAATGAGACCCCTGGTCACTACTCAGTTTATGACCACAGCTTAGAATAAGAACTCAACGTAGATTAGTGGGCAGGATGGATTTAAGAAACTCTTTCTTGCTGTAATCCCAACCGGAACTTCATCCATCAAACTCCCAACATGTCAGCGTGATGACTCCGCTGACAACAGAACTGTGACACGTTGAACCGAGGAGAATAAAACCAGAAATCCAAACTAAAAGGTTTTTAAAAAAGAAAAGAATCAGAAATGAAAGCTGCTGCCGTCTGTCAGTGAAGACATTAAAATTCAGAGGAATCTGCCGCTGACAGACTTGTAAGCAATTACCTCTGGGGACGTTACGACTGGAGGGAAATGAAAGCTTTAATCTGATATTAATCTGTCCAGTTTAGGAGTACAGAACCATTATTGTCGTCTTATTTTAAATATGAACTCTGTAGCTTTTAACATCGTGGTGCAATGATTGTAACGGAGAAGACCCAGAGGATATAAAATAAACTTTAATAAAACCAACAGATGGGCCCATTCATTAATCTAACTGATGTTTAGCTTTAACATATTTTTCACTTCTCTCTTCTTGTCTCTCTAGTTGAATTCCACTCCGGTTACGAATTATTTGTTATTTTTTTAATCCCACCGCTTTCCAAGACTCGGGAAATCTGAGCCGTTCCTGTCACCCTCCGGTAATTAATAACAGGCTTCTTTCAGCGGGTTCCTTTTTTTTTTTTGCTCGGTTGTTTTCTTTTGTTCCACACTCAGCTCTCAGCTCCGTTCAGCTGGTTCTGGTGCTGCTCTGCTCCTCCCGCCCACCTCAGATCTCAGATGAGGTCATTTATTATTATCATTAAAATAATTGGTCTTTATAGAAAACATGAGGGCGTCGATGTTCTCATCATCCAAAAATATGAAACCAATTATTTGGGATCAAACACTTGCTGAGTTGTATTTTGATTTTACTGCGGGTATAAACTCACTGTTATTCATCGTTTATCCCTCATGTTTATCAATCGAGAAGGAGGTTTTAATCAGAAAAAGGTGAATTATTCAGAAATATTAAATAAAAACACAAGACTTATGTTTCTGATTCAGAGGCCGGTTTGAGTAAAACACAACTGAATGTTTAATTCAGATTTACACAAGAAAAAAAAACAGAATGAGACCAAACTGTTGCAGCTGGAGACAAACTGCATCAGTGTGTGACGAAACATATTCTGGTTTGGAGTCATCCATCCATCATCCATCCATCATCCATCCATCCATCATCCATCCATCATCCATCCATCATCCATCCATCCATCATCCATCCATCCATCATCCATCATCCATCCATCCATCCATCCATCATCCATCATCCATCCATCCATCATCCATCATCCATC
>NW_013952546.1:928574-933782 GCF_001266775.1 Austrofundulus limnaeus
AGTGTGGGCGGAGTTTGTCCTGTGATTGGCAGCTCTTCAGTGTGGGCGGAGTTTGTCCTGTGATTGGCAGTTATTCGGTGTGGGCGGAGTTTGTCCTGTGATTGGCAGCTCTTCAGTGTGGGCGGAGTTTGTCCTGTGATTGGCAGTTATTCGGTGTGGGCGGAGTTTGTCCTGTGATTGGCAGCTCTTCAGTGTGGGCGGAGTTTGTCCTGTGATTGGCAGTTCTTCAGTGTGGGCGGAGTTTGTCCTGTGATTGGCAGTTCTTCGGTGTGGGCGGAGTTTGTCCTGTGATTGGCAGTCCTTCAGTGTGGGCAGAGTTTGTCCTGTGATTGGCAGTCCTTCAGTGTGGGCGGAGTTTGTCCTGTGATTGGCTGAGTTCTTCAGTGTGGGTGGAGTTTGGAATATAGGCAGGGGTTCTTAAGTGTGGCAGGAGTTATGTCAGAGGCGCCCAAAGTGGGGCCCGCAGGCCAAAATTGGCCCGCCGAGCCATTTGATTTGGCCCACCAGCAGTTGTCCTGGTTACTAGATTGTAATTATGTTAAAATTAAATATAAAATACAAGTAACTACAAGAGACATTTAGATTAGATTTAAGCCCATATATAGATTTGCACACATTATAAGACCACATATACTTAAATTTTAAATTATGAAAGTCCCATGAGCCTTTGCTGCCTGAGCTTACGTTGAATTTTCTCCATGTCCATGTGCTGAAAAAAAACTAAAGAATGTGGGCAACCACACTGGCTAGCTTAATCATTAAAAGTAAAACAACTTTACTTAAGAAGTATTTGCATTTCTTATATTATTGCATTTGGCCCGCGACCCTCAGATTGATTTTAATTTTGGCCCTCTCAGGGAAAAGGTTTTGGCCCTTTCAGGGAAAATGTTTTGGCCCTTTCAGGGAAAATGTTTTGGCCCTTTCAGGGAAAATGTTTTGGCCCTTTCAGGGAAAATGTTTAGGCACCCCTGAGTTAGGCAAAATTGTGATTGTTCAGATTTACTTGTGGGGATGGTTAAAGTCCCTCCATGTGCACATACAACGTTCAAATTTTGTGCAGCTAGCACCTTCCTATCTCAAGTTCTGCTTAAAATTAATAATTATATTTAAAGTTCTGTTTATTGCATGATCCACAGCTGTGTTCATCCAAACGAATAATTGTGGGTTCTTCTAACCTAAAATAGCCAGTCCGACCAATCACATCTTTAACAAACTCCTCCCACAAAAGTTAAACAGACCAATCACGTCTTTAACAAACTCCTCCCACACCATAAGAACCTCCCACTTAGTGGATGAAGAAAGCCCCTTTTGGAAGATTCTGGGCTGTAACCTAACACCACTCTCGAATCTCTAGAATCATGGAAAACATGGGTGGGCACAGCTAACAAAAGAATTAATTTTGATAACTTGTAATCAACTTACTAAAGATATAGTGACGCAACTCTAAAGTTGTAAAAATAATTAGTGGATGCTAATACTTAACAGCTAAACATGTAAAAACTAATGGGAGCTAACGCTAACAGCTAACTGCTAACCTAAATTGCTCAGTCTGCGTCACATGTCTTCGTCTCCTTCGAGCTGAAAACTGGTGAGACAGACACAAACCTGTCGATGTTAGCTTCTTAGTTAGCTTAGCGGACTGGGAGCTGATGGGAAAAGTGGCTGCAGCTGCGACTAATAAAACCAGGAACAGGTGTGAGTGGGCGTGGCAGGGCTGTGGGAGGCGTGGCTTGTGACACGCAGGGAAAAATAAGCTAAACATAAAGAGAGAAAAATAACTGAAAAATTGCGATGTAATTTTTTTAAATCCACAGCATAAAGTTAGACAGGTGAGACCGCCTCACAGGTGTCAAGAATCTGTCATTTGTTGTTCTGAAAGGTAAATTCGGCTGACTGAAGACTTTTTAACGAGGCTTGATGGATCTGTCATGTCACCGCTGCTGCAGTCGAGGAAAGTTCAGTTTCTGACGACGTCTCACCCCAAAAACAAAACGTTTTTTTAACCACCGACAGTCGTCAAAACAAAAAAAAAGTGATAGAAGGTTCGTCAGCCTCGGTTCAGTTCTTTCCAGCTGTGAGAGTCAGTCAGCCTGAAGAATGAACATTTTCTTTCCAAAGTCTGCTTCAGCTGCAGACCAATGATCACGCTGACGGACAAAGCAAAGCCGTTTTTTAAAATTTGAATGAAATTACTACAAAAACAGGCGATAACTCATTTAAAACTGAATTTTTGGTGAATTTCTGAGACACAAACTTTGAAAAAAGTGAATTATTTTTAAACTGCAAGATAAAAACAGCTGCAGTTAAACTCTGGAGAGTTCAAATTTAGCTGAATATTTGGATGACTTGTTGGTTGTGTCGCATAAATCCCTGCCCTTCAGTAAAAATAAGATAAATAATAATAATAAAATAATAATCAGATATTTTCCAACAGAGTAGCTGTTGAAGTTTGAGGATGGCTGATCGCGTCACAGCACAAACAAAAAATAATAAATAAAACAAATGTCATAAACGGCCAAATTAAAGAGCCGCCTGCAGCCGACTTTTAAAATCAAACCGTTGATGTGAGAAAAACATGTCCTGATTAAAGACGTCAGACCGTCCTGCTGCAGATTATCTTCTCTCAGGATGGTGGGATTTAGACATAATCTGTTTTTAAAGAGTCGTATAGAAACATTTAACCCTTTATTAACCTGCAGTTTTAATTAAAACATTGAGGTGGATGAAAGAAAAAGTGGTGCCCGTTCTCACCCCTCTGCATCAGTAGGGTCTCTGGCTCCACTTCCTGTGCTTTCTCTGTACTTTTTTTTTTTAGATTAAATTAAATAAAATACTTTCGGCTGGATGTGACCTCGTCCCGAAGGTGAAGCACCTGTTGGTGGATGGGGCTAATCTGTATGGCAGCAAATCACCGCCCTCCATTAAGAAGTGTTATCATCACCCTGCCCTCCGTTCAGCCGTTCATCCTGCTGACGTGAAGGTTTCTCCATCCTCTCCGGGTGATGGACGTCCTGCGTCCCGGGTCGGAGGCGATGAGGATCTTCCTCCTGTCCTGTGGAAGGGCAGCAGGAGTGTTCCTCAGTTCTTCACTCGTTCTTCTCAGATTTGAAAAACACCACAGTCCTGGAGACGAGCGACGATGAAACGTTTTTATTTAATTATTCAAGAATTCAGTTTGTTTGAATGAATAAGTGTTGAATCGTTAAAAGCTCAGATTCATGGATTAATATGGTGAGCTGTTGATGAAAAAAATCAGCTTTTTAGGTTATTTTATAACATAACTGCTCTTTATTAGAGAATGTTTCTTTTATTTTGAAGCTTTTTAAATGTATTTTTAGAAAAGACTAACAGATCTGTGGGGTGTAAAATAAAATGTTAAAAATGTCACTAACACATTTTTATTATTTAGTTCACGTTTCGAGTGTAAAATTGTGGTTAAAACGTTTCTTCTGTTTTATTATTATTTAGCTCACTGTTTTTACGTTTTGCTAACTTTTATGAAACGTTAAATTGAAAAGTTTAAATTTCATTGTCCATCCGTCCGTCCATTTTTTTCCTCTTATCCGGGGTCGGATCGTGGCGGCAGCAGTCTAAGCAGAGAGACCCAGACTTCCCTCTCTCCAGCCACCTGGGCCAGCTCGTCCGGGGGAATCCCAAGGCGTTCCCAGTCCAGCTGAGAAACATAGTCCCTCCAGCGTGTCCTGGGTCTTCCTCTGGTCCTCCTCCCAGTGGGACGTGCCCAGAACACCTCACCAGGGAGGCGTCCAGGAGGCATCCTAACCAGATGAACCACCTCAACTGGCTTCTCTAAATGTGGAGGAGCAGCGGCTCTACTCTGAGTCCCTCCTGGATGACCGAGCTTCTCACCCTATCTCTAAGGGAGAGCCCAGATACCCTGCAGAGGAAACTCATTTCACCTGCTTGTATCCGCGATCTCGTTCTTTCGGTCACTACCCAAAATTCGTGACCATAGATGAGGGTAGGAACGTAGACCGAACGGTAAATCGATAAATTTAATTGTGTAAATCTAAACGTAAAAATGAAATCTTGAACTTTGTGGCTAAATGATACAACTTACATTCAGGAATTTCTGAATAGAACAGCTTATACTGGCTTTAGATGTTTCTACATAATCTTGTGACAAAAGCGATGCTAACTCTACTAATGTTGCTAACTGCTAACTGTGCTAACGCTGCTAACTCTAATGCCGCTGAAGCGTCCCTATAAGACATCAAACTTGCGGTTGAGGCCGGTGTCCGAGCTGCACCTCAATCTGCAGGACCGCAGGTACCACCCGTATTGTTTTTAATGAATACATTTTGAATTTAAAATTTAAACACCATCTTCAGCAGAGTTAGCATGGTTAGCAGCTTTAGCATTAGCATTTGCCTTTGTCTTAAAAGTTGCTCACCATTGGCAAAGGCTGCGTTCCATTCTGAAATACTTAAGTTTAAGTTTAATCATTTAGCCACAAAGTTTAAGATTTAATGTTTACATTTAGATTCAGGATTTAACATTTAGATTTAACATTTTGACAAAATTATCAAAAATGTAAGAAACATTGAGCCAAATAAAACAATAAGTACTAAACTAAAGTCAGTATGTACTAAAATAAATAAGTCAGAAGTACTCTATAAAAAGGTTTTTTTACACTTAGTAAGGAGAACCACCTTGTTCTAAATAAGACAAGTGTTTTTAAAGTCATTGTGTAATGTTCAGATCCTAACTCAGTAAGTACTCCGTATCAACGAGTATCGAAACTGAAGTACTTGGACTTGGTTTGAGAACACCCCTATTCCACATGACATATTTGTATTTAAGTTGTTTTATTTTGTAGAAATATGATTTCCCTTTGACATTGAAGAAGTTTTTTTATGTTTTTGTTACTAAAAGTGTCCGTTAAGGTACAGTATTTTCTTATTGACTGGAGAATTTTTTTTACAATAAAACTTTATTTTGCAGGTTTTTATTAATTATCAACTAAAAATAAGAGTGATTTTCTAAAATGACAACAAAGAGTCCCGTCTCTTTCTAATTTTGTTTTGAAGGAGTGTTGACGAGAAAAAGTGACGCTTTGCTTCACGACAGACGGCGTATTTCCTGACCTGTCGTCTCATCACAAGCTCTGACATAAACAAATCATTTTTACCAGAGGGACGTCTTCACACACACACACACACACACACACACACACACACACACACACAC
>NW_013952546.1:933792-946151 GCF_001266775.1 Austrofundulus limnaeus
CACACACACACACACACACACACACACACACGCACACACACACACACACTCATTCAATCAAGACCAAAAACTGAACAGATTATCCCTCAAACGTATAAATTGTCTGCAGGATATTTTCCTACAGCTCCGTCTCAGAAATCATCAGATTGAATTAAAACATAAACAGGTTTGTTGGAGCTGCAGCCATGGTGACGTGACTCACAGCAGAACCATCTCATTCTCAAAGACAGGAACAATCAAAGACTCGAAGGCGTCCCAGAAGTCTGGAGCTGGCATCTATTAGATTCAGGAGATTTTTGCTCTTTGGTTCTGGCAGTCCCCTGAGACGGAGCGATGGGGGCTGAAGTCTCATGACTAATCTGTGACAGATCTGGTCTTTATAAGGATTACATAACGTGCCATCATTAGTCATGTTCCATGAGCCACATGTTGAACGAGCTGACAGAACGGGCCGAGTGGAAAAGCTGCGCGCCGACCAGAACAGATGTTTTTGTTTTTGCATCTTTTTCCCTCTTTACAAAAAAAAAAAAAAAAAAAAAAAACCTATCTCAACTCTTTCTGTTTGTTTTTCCTCTTAAGCCAAGTTTTATTTTTTGGAAGCACAGCCTTAGTAATGGTTTTAAATTGATGTCAGGGTGTTTGGATTATGTCACTCTTGATGAGGCAGAAGTTTTAGTTCACTGAGAAATTGAAGCGTCATTAGAGTAAGTGGATAAACTTAAGTAATATCTGGAATCCTTCAGATTATTCAAACGGCTGCCGAGGCAAAGAAAAAGGTCATTTTCAAAGTTTTGGAAACGTCGTATGAGATTTCATTCACCTTTTAATGTGGCGGGAAAGATTTCACCAGTTTCTGCTCGCGTAAGAAATGTTTTTTTTTTTTTTCAGACTTCGTCTTCATGACGTCTCAGTGGGTCAAGACTACTGCTGTGGGTTTTTCATCAAATAACCTCGATGTCACAAATATCAGGCTAAAGACTGTTGATTTACCAAAAAAGTTATCACCAGAACACAGGAGCATCGTTTTATCAGAGTATAAAAATTGTGCTCTGAAAACATCTCAAATGATTTAGTCGCAGTTCTTAAATCGAAAAAAAAAATTAGAAAAAGAAAAACTTCAAAGGAAATGTAACTGTACATACCCAAAACTACCCTTTATGTACCCTGGGTATATCCCAAAAAGTACCCAGTATGTACTCCAATAGGTACCCTGTGTACCACAATAACATGTGTACCCAAATAAGTATCCTATATGTAACCCAATAGGTACCATGTGTATACCTCAATAAGTACAAATGGTGTACCACAGTAAGTATTCTGTATGTACCCCAATTAGTATCCTATAACCCAAAAGGTACCGTGTGTACCCCAATAAGTACTGTGTGTGTACCCCAATAAGTACTGTGTGTACCCCAGTATCCTATATGTACCCCAATAAGTATCCTACATATAACCCAATAGATTCCATGTGTACCCCAATAAGTACAATGTGTGTACCCCAGTGAGTATCCTGTATGTATCCCATTAAGTACTGTGTGCACACCAATAAGTACAGTGTTTGTACCACAATTATTTATACTAGGTCTAAATTGTGTATTGTTTGTGTTGTGTGTATTGCAATTCAATATGGGTTTATTGTGTTGTGTGTGTTGTTTGTGTTTATTGTTATGTGTATTATTTATGTATTATGTGTTTATTGTGTTCGGTGTATTGTTTGTGTATTATGTGTTTATTGTGTTATACTGTGTATTGTTTGCGTATTATGTGTTTATTGTGTTATAATGTGAATTATTTGTGTATTTTGTGTTCATTGTGTTGTAATGTGTGTTGTTTGTGTTTATGTATACAGCGGGTAAAATAAGTATTGAACACGTCACCATTTTTCTCAGTAAAAATATTACTAGAGGTGCTAATGAAATGAAATTTTCACCAGATGTCGGTAACAACCCAAGTGATCCATACATACAAAGAAATCAAACCATAAATGTCCAGAAATGAAGTTATTTGTAATAATGTGGAATGGCACAKGGAAAAAGTATTGAACACACTTACTGAAWTTWTCTAATACTTTGTACAAAAGCCTTTGTTGTCAATGAGCTTCAAGACGCCTCCTGTATGGAGAAACTAGTGGCATGCATTGCTCAGGTGTGATTTTGGCCCATTCTTCCACACAAACAGTCTTCAAATCTTGAAGGTTTCGTGGACCTCTTCTATGAACTCTGATCTTTAGTTCTTTCCATAGATTTTCTGTTGGATTCAGGTCAGGTGATTGGCTGGGCCATTCCAGCAGCTTTAGTTTCTTTCTCTGAAACCAACTGAGAGTTTCCTTGGCTTTGTGTTTGGGCTCATTGTCTTGCTGAAATGTCCAGCCACGTTTCATCTTCATCATCCTGGTAGATGGAAGCAGATTTTTATCAAGAATTTCTCTGTACATTTTTCCACTCATCCTTCCTTCAATTATTTGAAGTTTGCCAGTACCATATGCTAAAAAACAGCCCCACACCATGATGTTCCCACCTCCAAACTTCACTGTTGGTATGGTGTTTTTGGGCTGATGTGCAGTGCCATTTGACCTCCAAACATGATGTGTATTCTGGCATCCAAACAGTTCAATGTTGGTCTCATCTGACCAGACTATATTCTCCCAGTATTACACAGGCTTGTTTAAATGTTGTGCAGCAAACTTTAAAGGAGCTTCAACATGCTGTTTCTTCAGCAGTGGAGTCTTGCGTGGTGAGCGTGCATACAGGCCATGGTGGTTCAGTGCATTACTTATTGTTTTCTTTGAAACAATCGTACCTGCTAATTCCAGGTCTTTCTGAAGCTCTCCACAAGTGGTCCTTGGCTCTTGGACAACTCTTCTGATAATTCTTTTCACTCCTCTGTCAGAAATCTTGTGAGGAGCACCTGGTCGTGGTCGGTTTATGGTGAAATAATGTTCTTTCCACTTCTGAATTATGGCCCCAACAGTGCTCACTGGAACCTTCAGAAGTTTAGACATTCTTCTGTAACCGATGCCATCATTATGCTTTGCAACAATAAGGTTGTGAAGGTCTTGAGAGAGCTCTTTACTTTTACCCATCATCAGATGGTTCTTGTGTGATACCTGGCCATCATTTGGGACTGAACCAGCTGATATTAACTTGCACTGACAAGGGGCAGGCTTGCTTTCTAATTACTGAGAGAGTTCAGCTGGTGTCTTGGCTTTCCATGCCTTTTTACACCTCCCTTTCTTCATGTGTTCAATACTTTTTCCCTGTGCCATTCCACATTATTACAAATAACTTCATTTCTGGACATTTATGGTTTGATTTCTTTGTATGTATGTATCACTTGGGTTGTTACCGACATCTGGTGAAAATTTCATGTCATTAGCACCTCTAGTAATATATTTACTGAGAAAAATGGTGACGTGTTCAATACTTATTTTACCCGCTGTATAAACTGTTAGCTGCAGATGTTTCTGAGGCTGTAAATACAAACACTTCCTGTTTGGTTCATGTAATATTTAACAACAAAGATACAAACATGATCAGCCTCATCATCTTTCTGAATTCAGCTGTTTTACAACAAATTAACTTAAATAATTTACTGTAAATTGTGAACATTTGGGAGATTTCCTGAAAAGCAATCAACAAAAAAATGTTTTTGTTATAAAAACAGCAGCGTTCTCGTATCTTTGAACCGAGATCTGAGCGAGCGGCATGAAAGAGACGAGGAGGTTTGACTGATGGAGGTGAAGACTAATTGAGACAGATGTAACTTCCCTAAAGGAAAATCCCCTCCCGTCCCGTCAATCCTCACCGTCCGTGGATGAGGCACTCTCTTGTTTTGATCATCACATTTCTGACAGCATCGTCGGTGCCTCCTCCCGTTTTTCTTGCTCCTCACTCAGTTTGTCTCCCTTGCAGATTTTCCTCCACATGCAGCAGTTTGTGGGATGGCGCACTCCTCCTGATGAATGAGGGAGACCTTTCGGCCCTGCGGCAGTCTGAGCACAAGTGGAAACCAATGAAAGTTGGAGAAACCACAGACAACCATAAAAAAAACTACAAATCACCCAGAATGCACCACAAAAACGACAACTGTCACCCCAATTGAAGCCTTAGCGTTGCTTTCAGGAGTCCAGTTCTTCTTGTGTCATGTTGGTCAGGTAATGCCTTTTCAAGGCTCGGTGTACCCGACCAAAACAAAACATCTGTTAGTTAGAAATGGTTTTATTTACAGCGATTAAGGGAGGATCTTTCTGGGCAAGCAATTGCCGAACCTTCGGTTTGGAGTTTCAGGTGCTAATGGAGGACAGAGCAGAATCAGAACCAGAGGACCAGCAGGATGACGCCGAGGAGCAGGACGAGCCCAGGTTGATCTGAAGGTGAGTTTTCTTTTCCTCAACGTCCCAAAAACAAAAAATTTTTCTGACAAATTGGAGTGGTACCCAGTAAACCACTGGCAGCCATCTTGAATTGGCTCAACTATTAGCAATGCTTGGCACAGCGAACCAAAAAGTTAGCTCATAATCTGCTAACTAAAATTAAAGATTTGCTAATGCTAAATCAATAAACATGTAGGATATTAGCAGAAGCTAACACTAAAAATATGTTAAAACATTAAATAAATCAAAAAGCCTTTTTGAAAAGGCATATTTATGCTAAAACAAAGATAACATGCTACAGTGGTTCGTATAGTTCCACTAATCCGCTAATAGCAGAACTAGCTTCTCATTTAGCGGATTAGCATTTTTGCTAACTTTGGAAACTATCAGTGAACTGATTAGCTTCTGCTAATCAGTCACAAGTGTAAAACTTATATTTTTATGCCGTTTATACGGAATTAAAAACGTCCCTTTTGCAAGCAGCGTTAAACGTGTGTAGCATTTAGTGTCAAAAGGAAATTAAATTACATTTAACAATATAATTATAATATTAAAATTACCTACGTATAGATGTAGAAAAAAGTATTTATCTAACTAACTTCAAACGGTGTTTATAAAAATACCAATTTGATGAGAAATGCTTTTAATCTGAAAGGGGTAAAATGGAAGTGTCACAACTCTGGTTTGGATTGGCCATTTTGCTGCAGATGATCCCGCCCACATTTAAATTAGACCGATAGAAAACAAACAGATTTGTCTTCCACTGACAGCTGTGTTAGTGGTTAGCATTAGCTTCCACTTATATTTATCTTAGTGAAGCTAACTTTATGATTAGCCATGCCCACCACTGATACATATCTACCTAATAATGCTAGTTAGCTGTTAGCAGACTTAAAGTTAAATTAGCAAAAGCTAATTGGTTCGCTAATGGTTTTCAAAGTTACTGATTACCTGTTAGCTGATTATCAGAACCATGCCCACCTCTGATGATTAGTTGCAGATGTGCAGACGATGATTACCTTCTGAAACGATAATAAAAATAAGATTTGGCTGATTTTCATGTAGACTCAAACCCCTGCAGTCACTCGCCTCACATTCCCGTGTTTTTTAGTTTTGTTTTTTTCACCCAGAGGCTGTAAAAAAATCAATCTTTGAGCCGTTTCCTCTCCAGATTTATTCAACCTGAACAATTAGAGTTGACCCGAAATCACTGGTGGTTTGGAAGCCCAGCTCTGGCACCGCGGGTCAGCGCCGGTACTGAGAGGCTTTCCATCACCTCAGCTAGTTACAGCCGGAGCGGGGCCCATATGGGATCCATACGCCGATAATTCCCCCAACCAACTGCAGGTCGGCCAGCTTCAGCAGCAGAGGCGCGGCAGAGACGTTGACGGAGCAGCTCTGGGTGCCAGGAATCGCTGCGAGCTCTGTTTCTAGACCAACTCAGGCTCGTTGGATCGTTTTAGGCCTTTAAAGAGACAAAACAGCTGGCGTTTAGATTTGAAGCTTTAGTCAAGTTTCTGTTCTAGTGGGAGTTTCTTTCAAAATAAAACACAACTTAGTTTTTCACCTTTTAAATGGGTTCCTGTCTGATTAAACAGGTTAATTGGGTGGAAATGTGTTGACATTTCACCAGAACGCCTCCTCGAGTTCAGCAGCCGCGCTGGATCCAACCAATCAATTATTCAGACAATCTAATCATGAACAAGATGAGCATAACTTACTCCCAACAGCTGCTAAAAGAAAAATAATTCATTTAAAGATCTGCTGCATCTATTTCAACCCTTTCACTCATTAACTCCCACCATACAAAGCTCTGTCGGTTAGCAAAATATCTCATGAGCCTCTCAACGGGTTTTGTTCAAACTAATTTTTACATCCACGGCTGATTAACTGTATTCATTATGGCCGCCTCTGCCACCTGACTTTAGAAAATACAAAAATGGCTACAACTCAGTCAGTTTTACAGACATCGAGGTGCAATTTGGTAGTAGCTGAGAGTCACCCTAAACGCATACTCTGAGAGTGATATCCAGATCACAAGATTGAGCAGAACTGATGCAAATCTTTCATATTTTAAGATTAATTTATCCATAATTAAAAACAACAGGCTGTAAGTAATATAATGTATAAAATACAAAATGTAAAAACAAGTAAGTAGAATGGTTAAATAGTGAACATTGTACCAGCAAGTTCTGTTTATCAAAGGTCATTAAGTCCTAAGAACTAGAAAGCTTTGTTCCCTCAAATGATCGGGGTGGCAACCATCTTGGATTTTGATGTGGCAACCCAATCTTTGATACATACCAAAAATAAAATTCTGTACTTTATTTTTCTCATTATTAAGCTCACAAGACAAACAGTGGATTTATTTTTCTAAGTCTTCACTAAAACTCGAGAGACGAAATCGCGAAGAGATAAATCACCGTTGTCAGGAGAGCGACAGGACTTTACTTTGGCCTTGAGTCTCAGCTAAAAGCAGCGAGTCATAACAAGTCAGCAAATCTGTCAAAATCAACGCGAAACCTTTCAGACTTTGGTTTAAATGTTTGTAGCCCGTGAGCCAAAAGTGTCTCAGTTCAAAAATGTGAAAAGTCCAAACATATTGACCTCAGTTTGACTTTTATTTAAGAGGAAAAGTTCAAATTTGTCCAGGATTTGTTGCAACAAATCCTGGACAAATTTGAAGTGCTCATTCATCTAAACTTTAGATGAATGAGCAGATGCAGCGCTGATCCACGTGGCTGTGAAAATCAGCTTGCAAAATTGTATTAGCCATGTGTATTATTTTAATGTCCAAATTGGACCTTCCTGGGCTACATTTGTACCCATCTTAACTAGTTTTGTACCTACCTTGTTATGTTTGTGCCTGCCTCATTTAGTTTTGTACCAGCCTTGGCATGTTTCAAACCCACATCAGCTTTTTTCATAACCATCTCAGCTAATTTTGTACCCATTTCGACTAGTTTAGTACTCGCCTTGGCTAGTTTTTACCTGCATCATTTAGGTCTCTACCTGCCTCGTTTAGCTTTGTACCCGCCTTGGCATGTTTCAAACCTGCATCAGCTTGTTTCGTACCCATCTCGGCTGATTTCGTATCCACTTTGGCTAGTTTCGAACCTGTCTGATTTAGTTTTGTACCTACGTTGGTTGTACCCACCACAGCCTATTTTGTTTACATGTTTCACATCCATCTTGGCTAATTTTGTACCCATTTAGATAGTTTAGTTCACATTTCGGCTAGTTTTGTACCAATCTTGGCTTGTTTTGTATCCACGTCTGCTTGTTTATTATACCTACCTCGGGTGGTTTTGTACCTGTCTCTAGTAGTTTTGTACCTACCTCAGGTAATTTTGTACCTACCTCAGGTGGTTTTGTCCCTGTCTCTGGTAATTTTGTACCTACCTCAGGTAGTTTTGTACCTACCACAGGTAATTTTGTACCTACCTCAGGTAGTTTTGTACCTACCACAGGTAATTTTGTACCTGCCTCTGGTAGTTCTGTACCAACCTCAGGTGGTTTTGTACCTACCTAGGGTGGTTTCGTTCTTGTCTCTGGTAGTTTTGTACCTGCCTCCGGTATTTTTGTACCAACCTCAGGTGGTTTTGTACCTACCTCAAGTGGATTCATATCTGCCTTTGGTAGTTTTGTACCAACTTCAGGTGGTTTTGTACCTACCTAGCGTGGTTTGGTTCTTGTCTCTGGTAGCTTTGTATCTGCCTCTGGTAGTTTTGTACCTACCTTGGGTGGTTTTGTCCCTGTCTCTGGTAATTTTTGTACCTGCCTCTGGTAGTTTTGTCCCTGTCTCTGGTAGTTTTGTCCCTGCCTCTGGTAGTTTTGTCCCTATCTCTGGTAATTTTGTACCTACCTCAGGTAGTTTTGTACCTACCTCAGGTAATTTTGTACCTACAACGGGTGGTTTTGTCCCTGTCTCTGGTAGTTTTGTCCCTGTCTCTGGTAGTTTTGTACCTGCTTCTGGTAGTTCTGTACCAACCTCAGGTGGTTTTGTACCTACCTCGAGTGCATTCGTATCTGCCTTTGGTAGTTTTGTACCAACTTCAGGTGGTTTAGGACCTACCTAGGGTGGTTTGGTTCTTGTCTCTGGTAGTTTTGTACCTGCCTCTGGTAGTTTTGTATCAACCTCAGGTGGTTTCGTACCTACCTCGAGTGGATTCGTATCTGCCTCTGGTAGTTTTGTACCTACCTTGGGTGGTTTCGTCCCTGTCTCTGGTAGTTTTGTACCTACCTCAGGTAGTTTTGTACCTACCTCGAGTGGTTTCATACCTACCTTGGATTGTTTCATTCCTGCCTCTGCTAGTTTTGTACCTCGGGTAGTTTTGTACTAACCTCAGGTGGTTTTGTACCTACCTCAAGTGGATTCATATCTGCCTCTGGTAGTTTTGTACCTACCTCAGGTAGTTTCGTACCTACCTCGGATGGTTTCGTACCTACCTCGGATGGTTTTGTTCCTGCCTCTGCTAATTTTGTACCTCGGGTAGTTTTGTATCTGCTTTAAGTAGTTTCATACATACATCAGCACCTGGCCCCACATTTATGATTGGATCTACTTTATAAATGAAGAGACTAAATTTGAACCAGGTCTTGTATAAATTATAGATCTGGACGTCTGGCTCTCTGCTTGTCAACTGCAGGTGTTGATATGTTTAGAACTCGAGACCGGACTGTGAGCCTCAGTTCTGGACTCGCAGAGACAGAAAGGACAATCTGAGGTGCATCAGAGGAAAAACAGGCAATGATTGTTTAGGTGTTCAGGAATCCTTGCCGAGTTTCATCTTTTGTTGATTTTCCAGACAAAATGAGGAAATTCTGAGGTTCTGCCAGAATTTGTTGGAGGGAAAATGTTTTTCATTAGGCCTCAAAGAACCCGGAGAGAAAACCGAAAAGGTTTCACATCAGCTGGAGGAGCAGGTTTCCAGTTTCTGTTGAATGACAGAGCTTATAGATTCTATTCATGGGTGGTTTTATAAAAATAAACCTCTGGGTCATGGAGGCCATTGTATGACCCAGCACCACATTCACCACCTGAAGGATCTGACTTTAAAGACTGTTATGATTCCTGCTCACATTTCCCTTCCAGAATCAGTTCCTCGCCGTCACACCTCAGCACTGTCCCGCATCTGTTCCCTTCGTCTTTTTTACGGCCCGTCATCCGCGGATCCGCTGATGGGTCCTTAAATTCTAGTTTATCATTATTATGCATTTCTGCGAAGCGGCTGGCGGCCATTATTCAAATGAGAATAGAGGAGAGCAGATTCTTTCTCTGGGCTCAAACCCAACGAGCGATGGACTCGGCAGAGAAACCGGAACCGATTTCCTGGATGTAATTGTCTCTGTGAGGGAGATTAGAAGGAATGGCGGCCGTCGTCCATGGGTTTTTGGATTGCTATGTTTGTGTGTGTGTTTGTGTGTGTCTGTTGGAGGGGGGAGGGGAGGGTCGTGTACGGGATGCAGTGTGGCAGACTGGGAGATCGTGGAGGGAGGCAGGCTGGCAGTGGCGTTCATTACACGCATCGGTGCACACATATAACTCTGGCTCAGACATAACTATCACTTACACACACACACACACACACACACGCGCACACACACACACACACACACACACACACACACACACACACACGCACACACACATATTATTCCTCCAGGCTTGTGATCCCTTCCTGTCACACACCTCACAGAAACCACCATCAACTCAACACAATCTATCTACACTGCACACACCATTCTGCTTGGTTTTGGTCATGATTTTCAAGGGCCAATATTATGTGTTTCTCAAGCATATATTGATATTCTGTACCATAATAAAGTATCTATGTCTCCTTCAGTTGTTATTAAAATGCTGTTTTTATGTTTTAATCAAAAATAAACTTAACTTCTCATCATATCTGTTTCTTAACACCTTCAAATTGGCCTCTGTTTCTGTAAGAACCTACTTCTGATCCCGTCACGCCCATTTCAGCACGTCATCACAGCCGCTTCTCTCTTGTTTACAAGCTGGAGCGTCGTAGCATGCTTTGTTGTAATGATTATTAAAAGAGCAGCAACATTATACCTAATCGGTTTTAGAAAATTGCATCTCAGGATACATATGAACCTCACTGTCGGACTGGAAAGTATGTTTTATAAAGAACCAGAGCGATTACAGAGAGGACAGCTGGTAAGAATGTTTCAGTCGCTCACACCACATACACACACACACACACATACTGATCGACACAGCCCAGAGGAGGAGCTGGTCCCAAAAGGAGGTTCTAGTCCCAACCGGTGGTTTCTGCTCCCCTGCTTGCTGCCTCAGGACACTACATGATTTCTCTAACATGCATGAATGAGTCAAAGCAAGACTCGGGGCATGTTTTTGATGAGAGGATAACATTATAACATGATATAAAACTCAAAAAAAGTTGATTTTTATTGATTGATTGTTGATGCTTTTATTTTTATTGTACGGAGCACAATTAAATTACATTTAAGAACACCCATTCAAGAGACACACATGACAAAAACACGGGGGGAAACAGGTGATCGGGTCATGCAACAACCAGCAAGGGTCGTGCTACCTTTAAAAAGAAAAACAAAATACCACAGAAGATTGGATGAGGAAAAATACAAAACATATTATATCAACGAAATGTGATACATTATGGTGTTTATAAAAAACCTCAACAAGCAAGAGCACATTTATTAGCCAGAGGAGTAAGTGAGTTTAGAAGGAAAGAGTCCGAAGAACCCAGCCTCCCAAAAGAAAAACCCGTAGTTCAGCCACTAGTTCAGAATATTGGTATTGAATTGTTAATTCTGTGCAGCTCCAGGTTGACCTTCAGGAAATCAGATTAAACGGAGTGAGAGGGGGAGAGGTGGGGGGGTAGGAGCCTCAAGTCGACGTAAACACCAGGACAAATAAGATCCCTCACATGGGTGGGGAGATCTGTAAACAGTTGTTTGGGAACAGAAAAAGTGTTTTCGGGCAGGCAGACAATAACAATTTTCCATCTACCTTAATGTCTGCTGGTACATCTCAATGTGGCAAATCCAATCAGACAAATAGTGTGGGCAATCCCGCCGAACCGAGCTATTAGATTCTCCAAGATCAATTCCATCTGGCCAGCAAAGTCCAGGAACCACACCAGCCCGCGACCCTCAGCAGAACCGCTTGCAGACCTTGTCCCAGCTCGCTCAAGGCAAAAGTCTGAGTGCTGAAAGAACGGCAATCCTTCATATTGGTCAGGCAGCCAGGAAATGGCCTGAATAGCCACCGACACTGTTTTGTAGAACACCAGGAGACCACCAAGCCAATCTGTAGAATCCAGTGATCAGAATCCAAATATATATCCAGAGCAGAGCAGAACAGAGGTCCCACCTTTGACATGTCCTCCCATGGAAAAAAACGTTCCAAAAATTTATTAAGAGACCAGCTAACCAAATCCATAAAAATATCCTAAATTTTTGTTTTTGGATGAAAATGTAGAGAAGGCTCCTAGCAGCAAAGCAGGGAGGTCAGGAGAGAGGGGTAAAGCGTCTTACTCCTCCGAGAGCGGAACAAAAAATAATAATAATGATAATTTAAAAACAAAAAGAAAAAAATTGTATAGGTCTTCTGGACGGGTTCTTCTCTAATGAAACGTTTCGTCTCTTCTCCAAGAGACTTCTTCAGTCTGAGAGTTTCAGGCAAAATTCAGGCTTTTAAGCCCTGCCTCCATGTGACTGATACTCACATCACATGGCTATCGTTGACACCTAATTAACACCTATTGGAGTGGAGTGATACTGGCAATGGCCGCGCTGTAGGAGGGGGACAACTGAAAACGGAGGCCTCCGTTAATTAGGTGTCAATGATAGCCATGTGATGTGAGTGTCAGTCACATGGAGGCAGGGCTTAAAAGCCTGAATTTTGCCTGAAACTCTCAGACTGAAGAAGTCTCTTGAAGAAGAGACGAAACGTTTCATTAGAGAAGAACCCGTCCAGAAG
>NW_013952546.1:946358-957855 GCF_001266775.1 Austrofundulus limnaeus
GATTTGACCATGAGTATCAATACTTTTACTCAAGTACTAGAGTTGAGTACTTTGTCCACCACTGAGTATCAGTCACAGGGAGGCAGGGCTTAAAAGCCTGAATTTTGCCTGAAACTCTCAGACTGAAGAAGTCTCTTGGAGGAGAGACGAAACGTTTCATTAGAGAAGAACCCGTCCAGAAGACCTACACAATTTTTTTTCTTTTTGAATTTTTTACCTGGATTACTGAGATGCATCAGGACAATTTAAAAACACCACGATATAGCCCTTTTTTAAAACTTTGCAGCTTTGAAAAAAGAAAATAAAAACATTTCAAATTTACTTCAAAACGTTAAGCTCAGTTGCTGAAAGTGTCCTTCAACCTTTGGCAGTAATATGTCAAATATGGCCAAATTTTCCTAAAAAAGGCCAAAAAAAGGGGATTCCACCACAACAGATGAGAAAACCCAGTCGTGTCTGGATCTCTGCAGCTCAGTCAGACTTCACCGTAGAAACATTGTTTAAACTTTAAACAGGTCACAGAGAGTTGGACTTTACGTGACAGAACGGCTGTTCCGGTGTTTTTAATAGTTTTTGCTCAATCGCAGTTCAAGTTTAATGATTTTTAGAGATTTTATTAGAAGATGTATTGATGGTGTCACACTCTGAGCTGTGTTAAACCTGCTCACAGCTCTTTTTAGTGTGGATTAACACATCATCTTCATCTTTCACACAGAGTGAGCTTCACTCTGATAGGACTCACCGTTTTCTTTCAAATGACCCTCAAAGTGCAGATCGAGCACCCCCTAAGCTTTTGTACACTTTAAACTGGTAGTTTTTTTTCTTTTTAACTTCACCGTATCACCAACATAAATCAGTAAAAACATAAAAGTTAAGACGTTTAGAAGTTTCTACTGATCACGGTTTGAGAATTAAAAAATAAATTAAAATATGACTTACAGTTTTCACACAGCAGCTGCTTATTTGAGGCTTATTTTTCAGTCGGTTTCTGTCTGTCATTAGCATGGCAGTCAGGGAGGGACCATGGGGACCTTAGTGAGCTTTGACACCAGCTTTAATTTGTTTTGTTGAATCTTTATTTTACACTTCTTTTACAGTTAATGTTTGTTTTTTCTCTCATTTTAGTTTCTTTGAAGTTGAAGTTGGATTTTTGACCCGCTTGTTTTCTCATGAAAACCTGTAAAACAAACAAAAAAGAAAACATCCAACTCTCTGTTCTATCTGACTTTTATTTCCTTCCTCTCTTCTTCACTCTTTTCTTCCTTAGGAAACTTTTCCAGATATTAAAAAAATGATCCGCACACTCCAAGAACAGAAATCAGCATAAATAAATGTTCCAACCACAGGAAATTATATACATATCACACACACACATATATTTATATATATAAATTGCGTGTGATTACCTCATGCTTCTTGCTCTTTGCGTTTAACAGCTTGTAAAACTCTGCAAAAGAACACCAGGCTCTTTAAAACACAAACTTTTTATTTCTGCCTCAGAGATTTTACACTTTCAGTACCCAAAGGAACATCTTATAAAGTGCAGAAACAGCTGTTTCAATAATTAGTTTCATTTTAAAATCATCACTTGTTATAAGTTTGTAATTATTTAAAATATCCACACCGGATTTTTTAAAATTGTTTTTATGTCCAGTTGAGTTTGTACCAACACGTTTCTGCCTGTTTTTATCCCCTCCATGAAGGCGGGTAATCATATAACTGCCTCTTTGTTTGGTGTTAGCAAAATATCTTGTGAACTACCTGATAGTGGATGGACATTCACAACTGGGTTCAAGATGGCTGCCATGGCTGACCAGGCTCCAGAGGATGATGTGTCCTTCCGTGATCATTGATGTCATCTTTTTTATAAGATATCTTGCTAACAGGATTGGCATCCATCCATCCATCCATCCATCCATCCATCCATCCATCCATCCATCCATCCATCCTTCCATTCATCCTTCCATCCATTCATCCTTCCATCCATCTATCCTTCATCCATCCATCCATCCATCCATCCTTCCATTCATCCTTCCATCCATTCATCCTTCCATCCATCTATCCTTCATCCATCCATCCATCCATCCATCCTTCCATTCATCCTTCCATCCAACATCCATCCACCCTTCCATCCATCCTTCCATCCATCCATTCATCCATCCATCCATCCATCCATCCATCCTTCCATTCATCCATGCTTCCATCCATCTTTCCATCCAACCATCCATCTCTCCTTCCTTCCATCCATCCATCCATCCATCCTTCCATCCATCCTTCCTTCCATCCATCCATCCTTCCATCCATCCATTCATCCTTCCATCCAACCATCCTTCCATCCAACATCCATCCATCCTTCCATCCATCCACCCTTCCATCCAACCATCCATGCATCCATCCATCCATCCAACATCCATCCATCCACCCTTCCATCCAACCATCCATGCATCCATCCATCCATCCTTCCTTCCATCCATCCTTCCATCCAACCATCCATCCATTCATCCTTCCATCCAACCATCCTTCCATCCAACCATCCTTCCATCCAACATCCATCCATCCTTCCATCCATCCACCCTCCCATCCAACCATCCATGCATCCATCCATCTAACCAGCCATCCTTCCTTCCATCCATCCATCCATCCATCCATCCATCCTTCCATCTATCCATCCATCCATCCTTCCATCCATTCTTCCATCCATCCATCCATCCATCCATCCTTCCATCCATCTTCTTTAGCCTCACGGGGCGCTCGTGTTCATGTCCATCAATCAGTGTGTGAGGAGCAGGACACTTTGGACAGGTCACAAGTCCATCACAGGGACGTACAAGGACAGCTGAGGCAAACTACTATTCACACACTCACTTGGGGACATTTTAGAGGTACCAGTTAACAAGTCATGTCTGGAAACGAACACAATAATACACGGTCATGAAAATTTAATGGTTTATGAGATATTTTTGAATTTGATGTTGAATTTCTTTTTTTACTTATTCCTGATATAAAACAGTTTAAAACAGTTTTGTTATATAAAAACACGTGTTTGTACTGTCTGTAAACTAAGATTCCCACCTCGTTTTTAACCTTAGCTTATTCTTTCCACTATAGTGAGAACCTCTGCTTTTTGCTCTTCAGCTCAGTCCAGATCCAGGCGTGCTTCACGTTTCTGCCCCGTTTTTATTCACCACACCGTCAGGTCAGTTCATCTGCAGTCCTTTCCCTTGTTCGACCACTCAGTGTTTACTGAGGCAATAACATTTTAAGTGCTTTACTCGAGGACAGCTGCAGCGTCTCCTCCAGGGAAGCACATTAATGCAACAATGATCCAACCGCTGAAATAACCAGCCGGCTCCGTGTAGCTCCGTTAATGCACCGTGTCTCTGTCCGCTGATTAAAACCCTAATGGGACTTTTGTTACAGATCCAAACTTTTATCTGCCGGGGCTTTTCGTCTTGTTGCTTTTATCAGAAAAAAAGCATTTATTCAAAAAAAATGTTGCAACAGTCTTACGCAACATATGGTGCCCAAGGACAATTCAAAATTTATCTGCAGGATGACCAAGAAAAACAGTTTAGTTTTTTAAAAGTATTTTCTAAATAAAAAACAAGCAATTTTAGTTCTATGCATTTTTACATTCAACTTAACAGTGGTGGAAACTGCTAGCTTTGCTAACAGCCAATATGCTAACTAAAATAATTATCTTTGTAAACGCAAAACCACTAGTGGAGCTAACGCTAACAGGTAACCGCTATCTCAAGATTTGTTATTTTAACAACAATATTTGTAGTATGTAGCTCTGTGAGGCTAAAGCAGGCAGACACCCAAATGCTAAAGATGCTAAATGGAGATGAGCAGCGTTGCATGTGTGAAAAATTACTGGTTTTATTTTTGACTTAAAGTTAGCAGAGCTAAATTTAGTGGAAGCTAATTGATCTGGTAATGTTTTCCAAAGTTAACAAAAACTTAAATCTGCTAGCAAAAATTAAATAAATAAATAAATACATAAATTGCTTTACAAACTCCAAACCACTAAACAGGTAAGAAAATGAATGGAAGCTAATGCTAACTGATAAGCGCTAACTCAAGATCTGTCGTTTTTACATAGACGTGTCATATCTAACTCTGAGGAATGCAGGCAGACACACAAAATGCTAAAGACACTACACGCACACACAAGGTGCACGACGCAGGTGTGCAGTGTCGCATGTAAGAGGGGATTTTTTTTACTTAAACTCAGCAAATTAGCTGCTTCCCAAGATCTTAAAACCAGCAAAGACACCAATATTCTGGCGTACAAGACGTTGGGCCTCATGCAAGAACCGTTCGTACGCACAGATTTGTTCTTAAATTGTGCGTACGAGTGATTTAGGAGAATTTGTGGCATTCACCAATGTTNACGAACAAAATTCACGAGTGGTCCAGACCTGTCGTATATTTTACGAGCCGTCAGTCTGCTGTTATCTAGCCGGATTTTCTTCATTAATAACTTTATATTTAATTAGTTTGAAGATATTTTGAGTTGAAAATAAATCACACTCTACAATTACGTAGGTCAAACACATCTACATTCCTGCCGAATTTCATGTTGGTCCGTGCAGCCGTTTCTGTGATACGGTTAACCAAATGTCACTGAAAAAAAACAGAAAGAAAACAGAACGAAAACAGTATGACCCCCGGCCGATTCATGTGCGGGGGTCATAATAAAAGACTTTGAGTTTTTGTTAATTGAACACATTTTTTGTGGTAAACAACCTAATTAATTGAATTCTGTTAAAGTTTCAGGTAAACTTCATTTAGTATCTCAAAAAGCACATCTTTGACCAATATCTTTGGTTACTGCTTTGAGAACCACTGCTCTAAAGTCTGTTTAGTGACTCTCAATACATGTACACCTAAAAATAATGAGCAAATAAAAAAGACTTCATGTTTTTTAAAGAAAACAAGGTAAAAAAAAGTTATTGGTCAAAACTTAACATAAAAATATAAAATTTTAAGTTCCGTTAATGTAATCCCTCCTCTGTTGAATCATCACCTTATCATGGTGGAGGAGTTTGTGCGCCCTAGGAGCTCTGCTGTCAGGGGAAATTTCAATTGCCCCAGGTAGGGTGTCCCATGGCAGATTGGTCCTAGGTGACAGGTCAGACAAAGAATGATTCAATAGACTCTTATAAACAAACAAAAACAAGGAACTCTGTGTCCCTTGCCTGGACGTGGGTTACCTGAGCCCCACCCTGGAGCCAGGCCTGGGGGAGGGGAGCGCCTGGTAGCCGGGTCTCTACCCGTGGGTTTGCCTTCCTGTGGGCCCCACCACCTGCAGAACGGGCCGTACGAGTCGGGTGCATGATGCCATTGGCAGTAGCCAAAGGCGGGGACCTTGGCGCTCTGACCCTGGAGATCCTGACAAACCATCCTGCGGCTGAGGTGAGGGAAGCAGCACTTCACTAACACTGTGCTCAGTGAAGGTGGGGTGCTGTAGACCTCAACCAGTGATGTCATTGGGAGGTAGAAGGAACACTTCTCAGACCTTCTCAATCCCACCGGCACGTCTTCTACGGAGGTTGGTCCGTCCATAAGTGGGGCTAAGGTAGTTAAAAAGCTGCACAGTGGCAGGGCTCCAGGGGTGGATGAGATCGCCCAGATTTCCTCTAGGCTAGGGTCCTCAAGGGGTCATGGGATTTCGCTAATCCAGTCTGCATGTGTTTTTGTGGATTTAGAGAAGGCATTCAGCCGTGTTCCTTGAGGTACACTGTTGGGGTGCTACGTAAGTATAGCATTGTGGGTCCGTCGTTACGGGCCATTCAGTCTATATACAAGCCGTACGAGAATTTGGTTTGCATTGCCGATAGTAAGTTGGACCCCTGGGAGCCGGGATCAACATAAGCATTATTTAGGTTGTCCGGGAAAACCTATTTTCATTTCCAAAAACCAGAAGATGTAAATTAAAGCTCTCCTCTGCGATAGTTGACCGTCATTTGTAAAAACAAAAGGAGAAAAAAAAACTTCTGGATTTTCCACTGTGAGCCAGTTAGAGTGGTTCAGGCATCTGGTAAGGATGCCTCCTGGACGCCTCCCTAGGGAGGTGCTTCAGACATATGCAACTGGGAGTAGACCCCGAGGAAGACCCAGGACACACTGGAGAGACTATGAGACTATGTCTCTCATCTGGCCAGAAGAGGTGGAGGAGATGGTTGGGGGAGAGACAGGTCTGGGCTTTCCTGCTCAAGCTGCTGCCCCCTGTGATAATGTATGGATTAATGTAATCAAACGAAAAAAATATTACCGTAATAACTTTAATAAAAGAACTTTAATAAAAGGTGATCACAGCCCTTTTTTAAACATCTGGACCATGTTGGAACTGGTCCAAAACTGTAACACCTGGACATTTCAAACCTGGACTAGATTATACACTAACGGGATTAATGCGGACAAACACACAAAATGCTAAAGGTGCTACACACACACACACACACACACAAGGCACAAGACGCAGGTGTGCAGTGCTACGTGTGTGAGGGGAAAGTTGGTTTTGTCTTTGAATTAAACTTAACAAAGCTAAATGTAGCAGAAGCTAATCGGTCCGCTAACGGTTTCTAAAGTTAGCAAAAACGCTAATCCACTAACTACAAATTACTATTGCAAACGGTGAACTACTAAACAGGAATGAAACTTACTAGAAGCTAGTGCTAACTGATAAACGCTAACTCAAGATTTTAACCTAGACTTGTGGTATCTAACTCTAATTCAGGCAGACACACAAAATGCTAAAGATGCTACGCTGCCGCACACACAAGGCACATGATGCAGGTGTGCAGTGCTACATGTGAGGGGAAAGTTGGTTTTGTCTTAGAAAATATATTTCCACAGTGATGTGTGCAGATCTGGATACTCAAAGGATCATTATTGTAAAAAAAATGTAAAAATGAATGTTTCAATTTCATCATTTCCTAATATGAAATGGGGTAAGTTTTTATCTTTCCTTCCAGGTGGAAAATGGAAATGAATTGTGTTGCATCCTGAGAGTCAAACAGCTTCTGATTAAAAACTGGTGAAATGAAATCTGGAGCCGGTCTGAGTTGTGATAAACCGGTCCGGTTAGCAGCTGCTTTCAGACGGGCGGTATGACGACCACACTGCCAGCGTAAAGACTTCCAGTATGAGGTTCATCTTCCTGCACGCTCAGCCAGACAGCCATATAATTAGATATTGATAGAAGGGCAGTAATTAATGATTAGTCTGCCAGCAACATTATCCGGCGCGCAGTTTCATCCACGTGTCCTGCCCTGATTGGGCCAGAGGGTCGCAGAAACGCAGCCGGTCGTTCGTCACCAGTTCCTTGACCTGAATCTGTTGTAATGGAACGAAGAAATAATGGAAACCAACAAGATTCCTTCACCTTTTTCAGTTAATGGTTCTGAGAGGCTGAAGGCTCCTGCAGGATCGATGACCCTAATTATCACATTGCTCAGGTTTTACTACCCTTAAAAGTGAAAATATCTCATGATTTGACTTTTACTCATAATAGTTCTTTTCCCTCCATTCGTTTCTTGGAGGAATTGGATTCAGGAATGTAATCTAAAACTTTATTTAGCTGAAGAAAAACTGAAATGGCAACAAAAACATGTTTACAAAAAAACTTAAAGAAAACACTGAGGAGAACCAGACACGATGTGAAGAAAGCACAGTGCACGACTGAAAGTAATTTAATGATTACTTTAGATTAAGTTTTATACAAATATGTCGAGTTGGTGAGATATTTTGCTAACAGACAGGTACATTCAGTTAAAGATTCACCCAACTTTCTTGGTGGCATGCAGGCAAAAATGACTCATGCATTGCTAATATTAGCATCTGCTAATTTTAGTTTTATCATTGATTTTGAGCATTTTAGCATCTGTTTTACTTTTTAAAAAACTATCTGATTTTAGTTTTAACAATTATTTAATTTTACTTCCAGTTGTTGTTTTACTGATTTTGACATCTGTTTGATAATTTTAGTTTTAGTATTTGTTCTACTCTTTTTGCCAATATCCTGCTAATATTAGCATCGGTTTTGGTAATTTTTGTATCTACTAAGCTGTTTTTAAGTAACTGTTTTACAAGATTTTAGATTTAATATTTGTTTAATGCTACTTTTAGCTACTGATTTGCCAATTTAGCAATTAGCTAATTTTAGTTTTAGCATGTGGTTTTATGGTTAAAAAGACTTTGTACAGCTTCGAGATGATTCTGGTCCACTACTCGGCGTCTCATGGGGGAAAGCAGTTCACCACCAACATTATCTATGGTGGGGATGGTGCGCTGCTGACCTCAGCTCGGGACGTTATGGGTCAGTGGGCGGAATACTTCGAAGACCTCCTCAATCCTACCGACACATCTTCCCATGAGGAAGCTGAGCCTGAGGACCCTGGGTCGGACTCTCCAATCTCTGGTGCTGAGGTCACCAAGGTGGTTAAAAAGCTCCTCGGTGGCAGGGCGCCAGGGGTGGATGAGATTCGCCCAGAGTTCCTTAAGGTTCTGGATGTTGTGGGGTTGCGTTGGTTGACGCAACTCTACAATATCGCGTGGACATCGGGGGCAGTTCCCTTGGATTGACAAACCAGGATGGTGGTCCCCCTATTTAAAAAGGGGAACCACAGAGTGTGTTCCAACTATAGGGGGATCACACTTCTGAGCCTCCCTGGTAAGGTCTATTCAGGGGTCCCAGAGAGGAGKGTCSGTCGGATAGTCGAATCTYGGATTCAGGAAGAGCAGTGTGGTTTTTGTCCTGGTCGTGGAACAGTGGACCAGCTCTACACCCTCAGCAGGGTCCTGGAGGGTGCATGGGAGTTCGCTCAACCAGTCTACATGTGTTTTGTGGACTTGGAGAAGGCGTTCGACCGTGTCCCTCAGGAACTCTTGTGGGGGGTACTCCGGAAGTATGGGCTGTTGGGTCCCTGTACGACTAGTGCCAGAGCTTGATCTGTATTGCCGTTAGTAAGTCGGACTTGTTTCTGGTGAGAGTTGGAGTCCGCTAAGGTTGCCCTTTGTCACCGATTCTGTTCATAACTTTTATGGACAGGATTTCTAGGTACAGCCAAGATGTTATCCATTTTGGTTACCTTAGGATCACATCTCTGCTTTTTGCGGATGATGGGGCCCTATTGGCTTTATCAGATCGTGATCTCCAGCTCTCACTGGAGCGGTTCGCAGCCGAGTGTGAAGCGGCCGGGATGARGATCAGTACCTCCAAATCTGAGACCATGGTCTTGAGCCAGAAAACGGTAGGGTGCCTTCTCCGGGTCAGGGAGGAGGTCCTGTCCCAAGTGGAGGAGTTTAAGTATCTCGGGGTCTTGTTCACAAATGAGGGAAGAATGGAGCAGGAGATCGACAGACGGATTAGTGCTGCGTCTGCAGTGATGCGGGTGCTGTACCGATCTGTTGTGGTGAAGCAATTTACCGGTCGGTCTACGTCCCTACCCTCATCTATGGTCACGTGCTTTGGGTAGTGACCGATCGAACGAGATCGCAGATACAAGCAGCCGAAATAAATTTCCTTTGCAGGGTGTCTGGGCTCTCCCTTAGAGATAGGGTGAGAGGCTCAGTCATCCAGGAGGGACTCAGAGTAGAGCCACTGCTCCTCCAAGTCAAGAGGAGCCAGTTGAGGTGGTTCATCTGGTTAGGATGCCTCCTGAACGCCTCCCTGGTGAGGTGTTCTGGGCACGTCCCACTGGGAGGAGGACCAGAGGAAGACCCAGGACACGCTGGAGGGACTGTGTTTCTCAGCTGGCCTGGGAACACCTTAGGATTCCCCCTGATGAGCTGGACCAAGTGGCTGGAGAGAGGGAAGTCTGGGTCTCTCTGCTTAGACTGCTGTCCCCGCGACCTGACCCTGGATAAGAGGAAGAAAATGGACAGACGGGCGTATGGTTTGACATTTTGCTAATGTCTCGCCAGTATAAGCATAAATTTAGTTATTTTTAGTTTTAGCACCTATATTCCAACTGTTACTAATCCAAAGTTTAGCTTTTGTTGTGTTAGTTTTGGCTCATACTTTTGAACTTTAAAGAACTCTTGATTTTAGCTTTAGCATTTGGCATTGCCACTTTATCATTACTGTTTTGCTAATTTTAGCATCTGCTTTACTGCTTTAGCTGTAGCATATGTTGAAATAATTTTTGCTCAAGCCTTGCTAACTTTTTTATTTTTACAGATTTAGTTTTAGCGTTTTTTTTTTTTTGCTACTTCTAGTTACTGCTTTGTTAGCAACTGTCTTGCTATTTTGCTAATATCTTTCTAATATTAGCATCTGTTTTGTTTTTAGTTCTAGCACCTTGCTATTTTTTCTGTTTTACTAATTTTAGCTTTAGCATTTGTTTTGCTCCTTCTAGCAACTGTTTTGCTAATTGTTTTTCAACACTTTTAGCTGTTGCTAACAAGCAGCTGCTTTTAGCTCTGTCGGTTGTGTTTTAATCATTTCAGTCTGTTCTGCTTGTTTAAACAGCTCAGTATTATCCTTGTTTGTGAATTTCTCAGTGCATTTTCTTTAAATATAAAGAGAAAAAGTCATTTCTCTAGTTTTTTTATTCTGTTTTTGTCCTTGTTTTGAAATGACAGAATGCACTGGAGGTAAAGTGAGAGCTGCAGCTGCAGGCGACTGAGCGGAGGATTAAGCTTCCCCCTCTTCCATCATCTGCTCGCAGAAAAATCAGAGAAATGAGAGGCAGAGAAGCCGGATTATCTCAGCTGGCCGTGTTGGATCTTGCACTCAGACGAGGTTTTCCTCAGGTTCCCTGCAGGTCCTTGACCTTAAGGAGAAAAGACAGTCTTGACTCCAGAAAAACCCACGTCTCTGTTAGCAGCAGCAGCAGCAATCAGAAAGGATTTAAACGAGCTGAATAAAAGCGCAACATTTCTGTGATGCTGCAGAGAAAGAATTGTCAGTTCAGGGAAAAGAATCGCTGTAATTAGAGCCTGTGGGACTGAAATGCAACACGATTTTTCTTTTTTCTCAGCTCCCTCCTTCAAATGAGTCAAATCTAATTAAAATAAATGTCATTACTGATGTAAAAAGTCGAGTAAATGCACAAAATTTAAACAGAAAAAGCGGCGCTTGTCAATGACATTTCTGCTTTTTATTAGCTGCTTTTAATTTTTTACAGTTTTTCGACATTTTCGACGTTTCCACTTCAGGGGAACTTATTGTAATTTCTAAATTGTTTTTTTTTTAAATTCATTTTTTGTAATCATTCAGCAGACAAGGTCAGGCTGGAAGGCGTAATATTTTAAAAGGATTTAGAATTCATTTAGTTTTTGCTGTTGGGTAACTAACAAAACGTAAAAAGAGACAGAAATAAAACATTAAATGTGCAGGAAGTGGTGCTAATAATGAATCACAGCTTTATGATTCTTTGTGTTGAGGTAATATTTTCTACTCTGGTCCTCATGTCACGTGTGAATATGTTTGTTCTCACGATAAGTCATTGCAAACATGGCGGCCATGGATGTAAACACATAGCAT
>NW_013952546.1:958446-959784 GCF_001266775.1 Austrofundulus limnaeus
GTGTGTGTGTGTGTGTGTGTGTGTGTGTGTGTGTGTGTGTGTGTGTGTGTGTGTTCAATGATACAAATAAAAACAAACCAGTTCATAAAAGCTTAATAAACAAGCAGCTTTTTATAAATGTTAAGAAACAAAAAAAACAACCTCCAGAGTAGCTGCAACCGTTTTTTGTGGGTCCTGCTCCTTCTCCTCCTCTTCCTCATTCTCCTTCTCTACTCTTACATCTCCTTTGCCTCCTCATCTGTCCCTTCCTCCTCCTCTTCACTTCTATGACTGGAATCAAACTCCACGACTGACTCTGGCCTGTTCAGCTGCTAATAACAAGAACAGCAACAATCATACATTTATAGCACTTTTCTAAAGAGTTCAGTGTTATAATACAAATATCTAACAAAAGCTTTATACAACAGTAGATGAACTACTTGGTGAGATGTATTTTTCTTGAGCTGGTAAACATAATATGTGACCCATCACATCAAAACCAGGATTAAGTCCAAAAGTGGTATATGAAGAAATAGGCAAATATAGTGTTTTGACTAAAATGTTAACAAAAATTGCACTTTGTCAAAATATAATGAATAAATGCCTTATCAATGTATCATTTGAACAAACTGTATGAAATATAATCATAAAACAAAAATTTGAAGCACTTTGGAGCAGTAGCAACAAAAAAAAAACTGATTATAAGGGAAAACGCCTTAAAATTTTGATATTTTCCGTAACAGAACTGCTACCCTGGTTCTGTTGGGTCTGTGTGTCTCTGGCTTCAGCCTGACCTCGGCTCCTTTATCACAGAAAATATCTGTTTATTTAACTCATTAGGCAGCATTTTACACAAAACTTTTACTTTTCCCCTCAGTTTCTCTGCCCCATCCATCTCGTTCTCCTTTCTTCCTAACATGTTTGCTGATTTTACCCGTGTGGCTCACCTCCTTTCTCTTTTTTAAAAGTGGGAGGGGAGCACACAGCTGCTCCGTCTCCTCCCGCTTGGCTGCAGACTGTTTACAGGTAGATGGAAGGTTGGTGCGAAAATACGGACTGGAGAACAACCTGCCATGTCCTTGTGTGTAATGCTGCGTTCACACCAAACACGATTTCAGCGTCAGGAGCAGCAGGTTTACATACAAAGTCTATGGTGGACGCACTTCAAGCAACGTCGAGAAGTGCTGCGGCGCCTCAAGCGCGATTAGAGCAGCGCGATTTGAACGATTTGAACTATCTGAGCGTTCGACGCGCTGAGGCGCAAATCACTGAAGTTGGAAAATCTGAACTTTTGCAGCTCAACGCGCAGCGTCAACCAATCAGAGAGACTCCACTGTGTGACGTAGTGACATATTTCCC
>NW_013952546.1:962003-973734 GCF_001266775.1 Austrofundulus limnaeus
AGCCTCTCCCTCAGCTCCTGGGTGATGAAACTCAGAACGTCTCTGAATTATCTGGTGAATTAATTATGAATTAATTATCTGATGAACGTGACATGCTCTTGCTCTCTGTAAATAAAGYAAAGCCACTTCCTCGTCCGACATTAAACAGAGCCTGACAGAGGAGGGGGGGCGGGGAGGCTCTTGCCGTGCGAATGCTTCAAGAGCTGACCATCCAACTTGAAGCGTTGGATGCGATTTTGAAGCTGAAATCGCGTTCGGTGTGAACGCAACATCACACCACGAGTTTTGGTGAAAACATGGACTGGATTTATATCAACACGTGTTTTTATAATAAAGAAGTGGACCGGAGTTGAGTTTTTGGCGTTTGTCAGTTCTCAGCGTGAGAAAGTGGGAGTGTGGCGTGACAGCGTGTGAAGACCCTCAGATGGGTGTGTCTTACGCCCAGTGTGTGAGAGTTGGCAGCTCTGGTTTTACTCACTGTTGAGTTGATAGTAGCGGCCATCTTGAATTCGGAACTATCCTACTTTCCAACAGAGCATTTCCACTGGTCCCAGCTTAAATTTACGACTTATAAATGAGAAAATCCCACTTCCCAGTACAAGTGGGCCACATCTTGAACCCTGTGCGAGGACTCTGTCATTTCACATGTAAAACAACTGACAAGCTCCTGTTTGATCTTCTTTAGTTTGGCAACGCTTCAAGATACCGTGTGGCTCTTCAGGTTTACCAAATGTATGACGTTTTCATCCGCAAGTTGTGTTTTGCCCCTTCGTAAATTTCATGAATTTCGTAAGTGTTGGCAGTGGTGACCACAGTTATTTTCTGAAGCCAGAGGACAATGCGTAAAGGATAAATTGGGTCGTGTTTGGATAGAGTTGGTGGGTAAAAAATTTACAGATCGTTGCCACAACCTCTGTTCCCGGTCTCTCCGTAATTTTTTTAACCTATGTAAATTTTGTAAAACTTTTGTAAGTGGACGCCTATTTCCAAAATCCTTCCTAAAAGCCTGATCAACGTGCATTATGGGAGATGTAGTTGATAGCAGGGCTATTCAACTAAATTGCTCCAGGCGCCACAGTTAACGCAGGCCAAAAGCTGAGGGGCCGAACATCCAGCAATTAACATCGTTATGTAAATAAACCAATTATTACAAAGATCTGTTACTTTTGAAATAGTTTATTTTGCTGCATTTAATTATGAACACAACAAACAGAACCCTGTGTAATAAAAGTAGTGATAAAAACACATTATGCCTCGCAGTGCTGGCTCTAGAAATTTTGGTGCCCTAGGCGAGTTGAAGCCCCCCCCCACGAACCTACAAATAATTACTTTTTTCTGCAGTTCGGCGCCCCCTCCAGCAGATGGCGCGCTAGGCGACCGCCTAGTTCGCCTATGCCAAGAGCCTGCTCTGATGCCTCATATTTAACACAAATAATATTTTGACATCTCTGACTTGACAAATTCTTAAACCAATTTTATTTTCACTTTCATAATTTTATCTTCAACTGTTTGTAGTTTTAAATGTCTTTAGTCTTCATAAAATGGTTTTTACCAGCTTGTAGCAAAGATTCTGATGTTTCTGTAGATACCAAACATGTCTATGTTTAACTAGAAGACCTTAGAGTAAATAAAGTAGAAAACCAGGGGTTTGGGCTTAAGAGATTAATGAACCAATTGACGGGCCGAACTTTGGTCACTCATGAGCCGGATGTGGCCCACGGGCCACCAGTTGAATAGCCCTGGTTTATAGTCAATGCTGGCTTATTTTAAAGTGCCTGGGACATGCTTATCTTTCAGATACAAAATGTCAAAGAAAACTTCGTTCTGTTTAAGAAACTCGGCATACCACACATTATTTTACCCATTTGGACACGAAACTGGCCTATTTTCTTTTGAACTTGGCTCGAAGCTCTGTTGGGCCACATAAAATGCTGTGGTGGACCACATTTGGCCCACGGACCTTGTTTGACACATATTTTAAGGCTTTAGTTGACACCTGTGTCCACATTAAGCTTCTGATCCTCAGTATGTTTTAGATGTTTTCCTGGTTTGGTTGGGTTTTATTTTGAAAAGCTGCCATCCTGCCTGGATTTGGTCCCTCCATCACAAAATTAACACCAACAGGATTGACTTTAAAAAATAATACATGATGTTCACACTTTTATGAATTCTGTTTTAGTCACATTCTGAACCCCACCTGTGGTGTCAGATATCACAGCTTCATGATTGTTTATTTCTTTACTTCTTGCCTCGTTTCACCAGCTGCAGCAGCTTTTTTAATCCTGTTTGTTTCTGCCGCTGAAGAAATGTTTGGATCAGTTCTGCTCCGAACATACGGAGCGTTCATGAGCCGACCCGCCCCGAACATCCTGAGTCATCATCGGGCCCCACGGACAAAACGCCGAGTCAGTGAAACGCCTCGAAGCATCAATTATTCAAATCGGAGTCGTGTTTTCACGTCGTGAAGCTGCAGAACAAACAAAAAGAAGCTGCTCTGTTTGATAATTGTCCTTTTTATCCACTCAAATCTGAGTTTATTTCACAGACAGGAGGAAGAAAAGACAAAAACCTTGAAGCTTTTTATTCTTGAGTCTGTTTAATATTTAATTAATTTAGGTTTCTGTTGAAGGGAGGACGCCAGGAGGTGTTCTGAATATAAAACAGAAACATCATCGTGCAGAATGTGCATATTTAAAAATAAAAAAACAGCATTGTTTTTGACTTCTATTCACCTAAACATCTCATGAACCACAGCACAGATTATAAATAAATAACATTTTGCTGTCACAATACTGTAGGCAAGATAGGCATTCACCTAGGGCTCCAATCTGAAGGGGGTCCCTGAGGGGCGGTACTGAAGTGTCCAAATGCAACGACCAGAAAAAACACTGAAAGCACAGAAACTGTCGCACTCGTCCCCCTAAGAGAAAGAAGTTGCCGACACAGCGGCTTCATTTGGCCCGTTACTGAACTTTAGCACAAATATAGGTTATTAGTGTGGCGAGCGACCGTATTACTTTATAAAAAATTAATAATATTAATCTAAAAGCTGCCACAAATTGTTGTTAAAATATTTAATTGCACATTTGAATGGAAGATTAGGGCTACAGAGCAAAAACTTTTTTTTCCTGAATTCTGACTTTTTTTTATTTTTCAGAATGCTGACTTTTTTTCTACAAAGTTCTGAGATTAAAGTCATTAAAGTCTGGCTTTTTTCTCAGGATTCTGACAAAAACATCAGAATGTTGACTTTTTTCTAAAATTCTGACTTTTTCTCAGAATTTTGAGATTTAAATCAGAATAATTTTTTTTATTGGCCCTAACTCTTTCATACATTTGACATAACCACTAAAAACACAGATAAAATAAGAAATATGAAACATAAAATGCATCAGAAATTACATAAACTCAAAAAGGTCAGACTTAAATTGGCACTGAAGACACAGGACACAAGCGACACAAAGGTAAGTGTGTTTATTTACAGATGCAGCAGTGGTCATCAATCCTGAAAAGGAGGGAAGAGTCCAAGGTGAGTCCAAGATGTCGAGAACTTAATGATGCAATGATTAGAAATAATGAACGTTTTCTTACAGGTTTTAGAAGACAAAGACGTTCCAGATGGATTATTTGATCCAAAGGTGAGTAGCAGAAATCTTCAAGCAGAGTGGCCTGTGGAAAAACTTTAAACAGTGAAATCCTTTTGTGACAGATCCTGTGGCAGAGCATCCAACTGAGCAGTCCTGGTGTGTGGGCGACGTCCTGGTGATAGTTCCTTTAAACAGGGATAAACCAGAGGTAAGTAACCATAAACTTTAACTTTAGTTTTAACTCAGAAGGCTTCAGAACTCTGCCCAAATGGAGAGATGCATCAGCGAAGACCAGGAGTCCAGGTGGAGCTTGTGAGGACCAGGAGCTCATTAGGGAAAACTGCCAACATGTGAGGTGCTTAGCAACCAGAGAGGAGTGCATGAAAATCCACCATCTTCACAAGAAATAATGACAATAACATGTTTATGTTTACATTTATTTAAATATAGGGCTGTCAATGACACATAACATGCATAATTATTATTGCTGTTATTATAATCATTTTTGCATGACTCTGGTAATATGTTAGTTGAAAGTGGGGTTTAGTGTATAGTGTAGGTGCATTTCTTTAAAGGGGACCTATTGTGCAAAATTCACTTTTTAAAGGTTTTTTTACTCAACTTTGGGTATGTACTTCTTAGAAAAACAGTCCTAGGACCAAAAAAATGCACCCAGGGGCAAATTTACTGTAAGTAAATGTATTTTTAATGTATATTAACGAAAAGTTTTATACTTCCGTCATTTTGTGATGTCACAAGCCGTATGACAACCCACCTGAACCTGCGTTCAGCCCCTTACCTAGCAAACCCCGGGTGAGACTCCACCTCCTCAGTATAAAAAGCCGTCACCGTGTTGTTGTGTAATGTGCAGCTCATTTCACAACAAGCCTCCAACAGGACAATGGGTAGAGTGTTGGACCAGAGAGTGGGAGACCAGGGTTTGAGACTGGCGTGGACACTATTTAATTATTTATTTTTGTTCGTTATGAACACGTTTTCTCATGTACCTCTATTGTTTAGCTTATTAAAGCCTTGTTAAAGCCTATTTGTTCGAGTTTCTGAGGTATTTTGACCGCTGCTGCTCCCTGCTCTGGTAACAGCATGCAGAGTGAGCGCAGAGCAGAGCAGAGGAGGGGGAGAAAAAAAAAAAAAGAGTCTGCGACCGACTCTGCCTCTGGGTCTCATATGTTTGTACAACGGAGCTTCTGCTATTATTAGCCATGCTAATGTAAACACTGGCTTTGGAGGGCGGAGTTAATGTCAGCAGATTTTTGGAGGGCGTTACCAACAGAGCTCATTAACATAAACAGCTCTTCTGAACAGAAGTCAGAGCAGGCAGAACTAGAAAATGGGAAATTTTATTATCTGAGAATTATTTTGTGCTTTAAATTGAATGAACATGGTCTGGATAGCCCACAGACATACCATAAACATTTCTAGGACCCCTGATTGGTCTCCTTTAAAGGACTCAAGGTCTTTGAAAGGTTCCTTTGATTTATTTAATTTTTGTTCTGACCTTTCTAAAAACTATTTAAGAGACCATTTTTTAATCTCCCTGAAACATTTGGGTACATAAATTCAGCATTTCTCCTCTGACAGAATGGATTTGTAGATTTAGTCAGCAGTGTGTGTGTGTGTGTGTCCCTGAGTGGTTAGTTATTACTGTGTGAGTGTGTTTGGGTTGCTGCGTGGGCAGGAGGATCTCAGCGTCGCTCCGTCACAAAAAGCTCCACCTAAACGCCTCGGCCACTTATCTTCCTCCGGGGGATTACAAAGCGTTGCAAATAACGGGCGGCGTTAAGTGACAACAGTCACATTTACTGCAGCGCGTCTGGCGATAACGGCGCCGCGAGCACCTCGGGCTGCTCGGCGTGGCCTTTCTGAACCGGGAACACACACACAGAAATGAGATGTAAGTGCTGCGAACTGACTCACTCACAGAGAGAGAGAGGAGGGAAAACTCTGGAGGTTTTTATCTTTCTGCTCGAGGCACAAAGCAAACAGGTGTCTCTGCAATTAACTCACCTCTCGTCTGTTTAATCTGAGAAGCACTTCATCCCAGCTGCTCGTCCTGTAGCGAGGAGGAGGAGCTAAAGGTCACAACGAGAGAAAGAGTCGGACTCTCTGTGATCCTCCTTCATCCAGGAAGACATAATTAAAACACTTAGCTGAGGGCGCAACAAGCTCTGCTTCTTAAAGACGAAATAAGGATCTGTCGGATATTAGAACTTTGTTAATGTTAATTTTTTTTATTTTTTGTATCACCTTTTTCCGTTCCTCAGCTCCTGGCCCCGCCCACTCACCTGTTTCACATTGTCGTTTTTAGCTCTGCTGGCTCCACCCTTTAATCTGCTCCTGTGCAATCCTGGGTTTACATGAACCGGGACAGGATGCTTGATTTAAATCTGTTCAGTGGTTTGTCAGATATTTTGCTAACAGTCAGACAAACAAAGACATGAGAAAATAAACAGTTTGAGTTCTGAGAGGGTTTGATTTTTACATCAGGAGCCAACGATTTTAGATCCTCTTAGGCAGGAAAAAATGTATTCAGCGAGAATATAATCTGTGTGTGTGTGTGTGTGTGTGTGTGTGTGTGTGTGTGTGTGTGTGTGTGTGTGTGTGTGNGTGTGTGTGTGTGTGTGTGTGTGTGTGTGTGTGTGTGTGTGTGTGTGTGTGTTTCAAATCTGAAGGAACATGATTGGGATCGTGTTCGTCTGTGAAAGAAATGTCAAAGATTTTGATTGGGTTTGATTTTTTTCCCCTCGTTTTTTATATCCACACGTAAAGATCAGTTGATGATGCATGTGTGTGTTGTTGTGTGTTTGTGTGTAGGTGTGTGTGTGTGTGTTGCTCCGACAAACCCATTGGAGAAGCAGGTTTTAGGGAAAAAAGAGCCCGGAGCAGAAAAGTAGTGCTGAGTCGACTGAAACCAGAACCTGAGTGTGTCTTTCAGGGAGCAGCTTCATCGGAGCGAAACAGAAAACTCTGTTAGCAGAAAGCTGGAAACTAAAAACTGACCCACAGTCGGACAGGGAGATAAAATAATTACCTCTCATGTTTGGGTTAAAATATGTTGCTGCTGTCACCTGCAGGGAAACTGAAGCACTGCAGCAGTCCAGGTTCAGTTTTCTGTCCTCTCAGAGGAAACTGTCCCTCCATGCCCGACCTCCAGAACACGAAACCAGAGAAAAGATGATTCTGTTTGAGACCTGATGCTAAATACTAGTAAAATACCACAGAAACTCTGCACAAATAACAGCTGAAACAAGCAGAATAGAAGCTAAACTCAAAACTACAAGCAGCTTGCAAAACAGTAACTAAAATTAGCAATATGCTAAACAATTAAGCAAAGCAGACGCTAAATTGGCCAAAACTTACAAAAAAGATGCTAAAGAAAAACATTGCAAAACTTAAAATTAGCTAAATGCTAGCTAAATAAATTGGCAAAACAGACACTGAAAAAAACTGTAGCTAAAATTAGCAAAATATGCTTAAGCTACAACTAGCAAAACAGCTAAAACTATGTTCAATTTGAAATCTGCTTCAGTAGCTACACTAGCTCTATGTTTTTAATTAAGCTACTTTTAGCTTTAAGCTAACTTTACCGCTACTTGTAGTTATTGGCCAAATATTTGTGACTTTTACTATCTAGCTAGCCTTTTGCTAATGTTTAGCTACTTTTAGCTCATTTTTTTACTAGTCTTTTAGATATTTAAACTTTTTGCTATTTTGCTGTTTTTGTCTTGGCTCTTGCTACTTAAGCTTGTAGCAAGCCTTTGATAGAGAGTTAGCTAACGTTTTGCTACTTTTGCTTTTAAACTAGCATTTTCCTACTTTTAGCTATCTTTTGCTACATCAGCTTAAATAGTAGCATTTTGCTATCTGATATGAATCAACAAAACTTAAATCTTCCAGCTAGCCTTTTGCTACTTTAGCTTTTAATTACCCTTTGGACTTTAGCTTTTTAGTCAACCTATGCTTTTTTTAGACTTTTTTTTTTTTTACATTTTTGCCCTCTTGGTAGCCTTTCTCATCTTTTAGCTAGCTTTTTGCTACTTTAGTTTTTAACTAGCTTTTGCCACAGTTTCCTAGCAGTTTGCTACGTTTAGTTTTAGTTGAGTTTTTCTAATCAGTTTCACAGCGATGAGATCACTGCCTTTAAAATAAAGAAAAGAAAATTATTTTGTTTTGAAATTCCAACAGATAAATTTAAGATTTCAGCTTCAAACTTTTTGATCAAACATATTTCTTCTGTCTTTTTGTTTCACTCCACAGATAAAACAAACAGTTATCGTGTAAAAACCTATTTTTAGTCAGTTTTATTTAATTTACCGCCTCTTTTTAACAACTGAACCAATTACGTTTGGCTCTTAGCGACTCCTGATGGTTCTGTTGGACTTCAAAGACCGACGTCAGTTTATCCACGGGGGATTAATTAACAAACACAGCAGCTTCCAGAAAAGAATAAACAAACATTTTTCATGTTTTGCTGCCAAATTTCTTCCTCTGCTACAAAAACGGGATTTTTTTTTTATAAATCTATTTCTGCCGAGACTTCAGGGTCCAAATCAGCACTGAAATGCAGATAAAACAGTTTTATATAAAATCCCTAAAGTTTTGTGGAAATAAAAGCAAATTCTCAGTTTTTTTATTTTTGGCACAAAAACATCTGTAGTTCCTAGTTAAAGATAAATATTTATATATTAAACACGTTTGGATCGTTTAAGTTTTCTGATCAGAACTGACTAAATTATCTTTGCTTTTTATTTAAAAGGCTCAGATTTGGCATCTTTCCCTCCTCTTCACTTTGGTATGCAAGTTTTTATTTCTTATTTATGTAATAAATAGTTGAAAGAGTTGAAACAAAAAGAGGAAATCTTCAACCATCTGAAGCAACTTTTCGTTTTTTAAATAACTTTGGCGCTCCTCAAACCAAAAACAGGCAGTTTTTTTTAAACAAATAAAAGCTTTTTCTTGGATGAAGCAGTTTTTTTATTCCTACATTTTCTCAGAAGGATTGCATTTATTGTCCAAATGCAGATGCATGCTTTTCTCATGAAAGTCACTGTTTTTAATTTAATTTAATTTTTCTGATTGTGATGATAATATGAGAACTGGAACAGTTTTTGGAAAGCGATCGTATCTGTTTTAAACTCAGCTTTTATTTTGTTTGTTTGCTAAATTAGATTTAACCGTCTAATCGGATTACATTTTGTGCAAAGTTTGAAGAAGCAGCTTTAGACAGATTAACCATAAATGTTATACAGTGAGCTGCAGAAGGGTTCAGATTATAAAATTATAAACTTTCATAAGACATTAATATTGCACGGTTTACTTTCACCGAAAAGATCCAGACGGGAACACGGTAAGTTCACGGTAAGTAAAAGGTTTTATTTTGAAGTTGACAGGAAGTTGTAACTGTTTACTTTGTGGAGGGCAGGGAAAAAGCAATAAGTCTTACTTTTGTTCTTTTTGTTACAAGTCTTAGAGATTGATTCAGAAATCCAGAACAGGAAGTGGTGAGACGGCGGCAGCTAAACCGACCTCTCCGAACCAGGAGCCGAGTGGTTCTCCACTGGAGATCCTGGCAAGATGGCCGACAGGACAGTGTGAGGAACCAGGAGGATCACAAGGAGCTCTGCAGGGAAGCACAGACATGTATCTGATTATGACATTAACCCACACAAACATAGCTCTAATTCAGTCCGTTTTATAGCTGTTGAGCTGAATACTGGTGTGGTAGTAGCTGAGAGTCATCCTCATCACAAACTCTGAGCTCTAATGGATCATTATTTTTGCATGAGACGGCTCAAAAACGTTGTTGGCGAGTTTTAACTAAAATGACGTTCCTTTGAAACAAGACTTGAGTTTAAAACTCTGTCAGGGAGTGAGGCGGATGATAAACATTCTATTGATTTTATCTACAAATACTTTTATAGTTTCCTAGTTTCTGCTGGTCCACAGCTGGTTCAGATGGTCTTCAGTTCCGTCCCGGGGTCTGCAGCTAAACGCTCTATGAAAACACCGAGGCACAAACATAAACTCCAACTTTACAACCTAAATTCTTGGGTAAACACTGAATTAAATACTTTCCTGTCTGCCTGGAAGCGTCCGACCGCATTCATCTTTCATTTCATGTCCTGCGTGTTTACAGCGGCGTGTCACTTGGGACTGCAGCGATGAACGAAACGCAAACAAACCATTAATCTCCTCCTGCCAAGCAGAAAAAAAATCAACCCACGCCGCTAACGCTCCCCAAATACCCTCTCCTGCTTATTCACACGACGCCGCTAAAAACTGTGAAGATGATGCAAACATCAAGGCAAACAGAGCGACAAACAAAACAGTTAATTAATATTTCAGGGTATGAGCAATGGGAAGAGGTCTGAATCATTTAAAGCAGGATTTCCTCTATTCTAACGACCAAACGTTTGTATCAAACTCCAACCAAACTCAATTTTAGCTCAATACTGATAAAAATAAAGTTTTTTTTATGTCAGGTGATACTAAAAGGAGAAATGTGACAAAATCCTAACATAAAAGCTATAAAAAGTTAAAGTCCATCGCATAATAAACTCAGCTCGGCCCGTATTTGAGCAGAAATCATGCCGCAGAGCGTTCATCAAACAAAAGGAACCTGCTGGAAACTGACCACACGCAATGAGCAATCAGGTACGATTGTGTGGATAATTGGAGAGGCGTTATGTGTGGCGCAGAATGCGCTGATTGCATTTTGAACCGTTGCTGAGTGATTGGAGCTCGGCCACAAGCCTCGCCAGGAACATCATGCGTCCTCGAGTTAGACAGAAAAGCAACCCGAAATCTAAAAACAGTTTCTCAGAAATCAATTAAGATTCAATAGATTTCTGCTCAGATCATGAATTTAAACCAGCTGCTGGATGAAAATTACTCCACTGAAGTTAGAAATCTCAAAAGAAAAAAGAAAAACTCAACCATTGAGAAGGATAACAGGTTTTGCCCTAGGCATCTTTAACCCTTCTAAGTTTTGTTAGCCCATTTAAATTTAGTCCCAGACATCTTTAGCCCCTTTAATGCTCTGTGTTTTTGATTCCTTGGTTCTCCCTAGTGTTTCAGTGTTCCCCTGTGTTTCTGTGCCCTGCAGCCCCGCCCTTGCTCACCTGTTTCCTCTTGTGTTTGCTCCAGGTGTTTCTCATTGTCCTCATTAGTTTCCCTTTATATTTAGTGTCCTGTGATCTGGTCTTTGTCGGATAATTGTGCTGTTTCCCCTCAGCCTGTGTGGTTATCTTCGTGTTCCTGTTCATCTTGAGATTTTGTAAGTTTTGAGCTGCCTCGTCAGCGTTTTAGTTCTTTATTAAAGCTTTTTGTTGCCTTTTTGAGCCTACCTGCACCCTGGGTCTTTTCCTGCCTAAAACCTGGCACTAAGTTTTAGCATAGGCATCTTTAACCCATCTAAATTTTGTTGCAGGCATCTTTAACCTAAGTTGTGTCGCAGGCCTTTTTATTCCATCTAAATTTGGTCCTAAGCATCTTTAATCCATCCATATTTGGTTTTGGGTGTCTTTAACCTGTCTCAATTTTGTTGCAAGCATCTATAACCCATCTCAATTTTGTTGCAAGCATCTTTAACCCATCCATAATTGTTTTTTGGGCATCTTTAATCCATCCATATTTGGTTTTGGGTGCCTTTAACCTGTCTAAATTTTGTTGCAAGCATCTTTAACCCATCCATATTTGGTTTTGGGCATCTTTAACCCATCCATATTTGGTTTTGGGCATCTTTAACCCATCCATATTTGGCTTTGGGCATCTTTAACCCATCCGTATTTGGTTTTGGGCATCTTTAACCCATCCGTATTTGGTTTTGGGCATCTTTAACCCATCCATATTTGGTTTTGGGTGTCTTTAACCTGTCTAAATTTTGTTGCAAGCATCTTTAAACCATCCATATTTGGTTTTGGGCATCTTTAACCCATCCATATTTGGTTTTGGGCATCTTTAATCCATCTATATTTGGTTTTGGGTATCTTTAACCTGTCTACCCATCCATATTTGGTTTTGGGCATCTTTAACCTGTCTAAATTTTGTTACAAGCATCTTTAACCCATCCATATTTGGTTTTGGGCATCTTTAACCCATCCATATTTGGTTTTGGGCATCTTTAA
>NW_013952546.1:974500-979763 GCF_001266775.1 Austrofundulus limnaeus
TCTTTAACCCATCCATATTTGGTTTTGGGCATCTTTAACCCATCCATATTTGGTTTTGGGCATCTTTAATCCATCCATATTTGGTTTTGGGCATCTTTAATCCAGCCATATTTGGTTTTGGGCATCTTTAATGCATCCATATTTGGTTTTGGGCATCTTTAACCCATCCATATTTGGTTTTGGGCATCTTTAACCCATCCATATTTAGTTTTGAGCATCTTTAACCCTTCTAAATTTTGTCGCAGGCCTTTTTATTCCATCAAAATTTGGTCCTAAGCATCATTAGCCCATTTAAATTTTGCCCCAGGCATCTTTAGCTCCTCTAAGTTTTGGCATAGTCATCTTTAACCCATCTAAATTTGGTCTTGGGCATCACTATCCTGTAAATTTTTTTTCTGGGCGAGTTTATCCCATTAAAATTTTGTCCCAAGGCTTCTTTAACCTGTCTAAATTTTGTTGCAGGCCTTTTTTTTTCCATCAAATCTTTGCCCCAGGCATCTTTAGCTCCTCTAAGTTTTGACATAGGTATCTTTAACCCATCTAAATTTTGTCCCGGACAAGTTTATCCCATTAAAATATTGTCCCAAGGCTTCTTTAACCTGTCTAAATGTGGGCTTTTGTAATACTGATCTTTAGCCTGTTTTTTTATCCCTCCTCCTGATTTATGTCTGCGCTCTGAGGGATTAGTTAAACGTAGGGGTTTGGATAATAGGAAATGGGATTGAGTCTAAACTGCTGTCGTTAATGGTTACAGATGTTTCTGTTGACGGCCCGGTCACTGCGGTTTGGGTCCAACATGGCCGCTCTTCAGAGAAGCACTCCCCTGGCAGCGGGGAACTCCCCGATGTGGTTTGCATGTTAAACATATGACTTTGTTTCTAATGAAAAGTAAAAATATATGCGCTCCATAAAGCTGTAGCTCAGTGGAAGCTTAAAGGTGAGAAAACAGAAACAGAAAGAGCATCGTTTACTCTGCTAATGGAGCTGCAGGGAAAAGAGGGGAAATAAAATAAAAAAGCTCCACATGTTCTGGTGAGGAAAGACCCTGGAAGGGTTTCCTCAGTTTTAAAGCCTTTGGTTCTGACGGGGGTGGGGGGTTGACTGGAGCGTATCCAGTCCTCCATGAAAACTGATCCTCGGGCTGATCCAGACTGCCAGAAAGACCTCGCCTGTAGCCAGGGACCGAATCTATTTTTGGTGTGTTTTGTTCTGAAAGTACTGAACATACATCTACAACTGATTAACTTTCAGAGCCAGCTCGATTCAAGATGGCCGCCACATCCAGTGACCTTAAAAATAAAAATGACCCTCACTCGGGTAATGTTACAGATGAGAACCTAAAATTGGATGTGGTCACTGAGAGTCATTCACAACCAAAACATTTTTACTGGTAGCAAATGAAGTTCTCAGTTTTGGCTCTTTACTCCCTCCGGAAATAAAAGAAAAGAAAAAACACTTTCATGCCACAAAAAGTTGATTTTAATGACTCAGTACTATAAAAGAAAAGCTATAAAAGGCCGCCGGGATCGAATGACTTTCTGTGACATTTCAGGAGGGCGATTACACCTGGTGAAACAATTTAAAGCCTTGAGGGATCACTGAGCATCACACGTTTCTGGGCCAGAGGTTCGTTGTTTTTTTTTCTCGCTGAACTGACGATAAGTGAAGCTTTATGGAGCTAAATTAGGGCCATAAAGTTTGTTGAAAGAAAATGGTGAAACTGAAAGAAAAAATTTAAAAATGATAACAGAATTTCAACACTACTTGTATAATGCCTGCCTCTTGGCCAGGACTCCCTTGAAAAACAGGTTTTTAATCTCAATGGGACTTTCCTGGTTAAATAAAGGAAATAAAATAAATAAATAAAATAAAAATTTAATATGTATGGCATGTTGTATCGTATTATTAAAAAAGATCATTGTATCATGTATAACCGGTCATGGTGTCATGTAATTTAAAAATACGGCATGTTGTATCATAAAATAAAATATGTGGCAGCCTGTTGTACAATGTAAGGAACAATGTATGGCAGGCTGTTGTCATGTCATTTAAAAATATGACATGTAATTTCATGATAAAATACTGTTTATTGCATCCTGTTTTATCATATAATAGAAAATATGTCAGCCCATTTTATCATATAATGAACAAGTATGGCAGGCTGTTGTGTCATCATTTAAAATAGTACATGGTTTGACCTTATAGCAGGCCATTTATTAAAAATATGGTAGGTCATTGTATCTTATAATTATCAAGTATGGCAGGCCGTTGTGTGTTTATAATTTTTATGTATGGCAGGGCACTGTCATGTACTTTTAATATATGGCAGGTAGTTATATTGTTAGTAGACAGTTTCAAATTTTTTCTTTGTTTCGAATTTTGTTTTATAAAATCTGTCCCCACTTTAGCTCCATAAAGTTTTATAAAAAATTGCTCTTCCTGTGACCCACAGCTCAGCTCCTTTGTGAATAAAGAGAGAAGCTGAGTACAGATCAGCTGCTGTGTGAGGACCACACACACACACACACACACACACACACACACACACACACACACGTTTGTTCTTCAACCCCATGGGAACTATCCATTGACTTCGATTCATTTTTTTTTTTTGTCTTTATAGCCTAACCCTGATCATTTACCCTAAAATTAATCTCACAGGTACCTGACCCTGAAACTAACCTAAACCTTGGTCCTAAACCTGACCCCACACCTGGAATTTGCAGTGAGACCTGTGGGAACTAATGCACTTTGGACCTCACAAGGCTGCTTTTTCCTGCAAAAATTGTCCCACGATGTAGGAAAAACAAGCCCCCCCCCCCCCCCACACACACACACACACACAGTTTTTCATGACATCACAGAGACTAAAGAGATGAGGAGCGGAGGTCTGAAAGTCTCACAGCTCCATCTTGTGTTCAAAGGCAGGAAGAGTCTTCTTCACTCTGCTTGTGTGTGTTTGTCTGTTAGCAAAATATCTCAGGAACCAGCAAACAGATTTTAATAAAACTTTCCTAAAACATTTACAGGATCTGTATCAATAACTGATTAACATTTGGAGTTAAAACAATTTAAAATGTCTCTCGTGGCCCTAATTGTCATATTAACTGTAATTGGCTAAATGCCACAGTTATATTTATACCATCCAACTCTTCTTTATTCCCTCTTTCTTTCATTAAACAACATTAAAATAAAACAATAAAACAGGTTTGTCCGTGCATTCTGCAGGGATCCACCTGCAGGTTGTTGTTTCTGTGTTTGACCGGGGGGGGGACGGTTGAACGCGGGGGGTGACCAGGTTTTGGATGGTTGCTGGGGATAAATTTTCCTGCAGGATTTCCATCACAAAAGCCCTCCTGAGCCGAGAGCAGACGTGACCTTGGGGGCCCGCTGGGGACAAACCGAGGAAGTGAATTCATTCACGTGCGGGTCTAATAGGTCGCTGTCGATCAGGCCGACCCCTGCCACACCTCCTGCTCCCTTCACACCCAACACACTCTCTTTATCATGCTGATCTGACGGCTGAGGAGGGACACGACCCGCAGGAGGAACTTTATGTGACGTTTCAACAACTTTGGGAAAAAATTTTAAAAAATTATATTTGTTTTTCTTTTTTGGCCACATTTGGCATCACTTTTAGACAGTGACAGATTTGTGATTTTAATCTTAAAACTCCACCGCAGAGTCTTTAAACTCTGCCAGGAGTAAACCTGATGTTTCAAGACATTTTGTTTGAACTTGTGAGGTTTTGGTGCTCAGATTCAGGGGCGGAGCCAGAGAGGTGGCTGGGGTGGCAGGTGCCACCTCAGGTGCCACCCCAAATGATTGATGAGTGGTTTAGAGGGAACTTACCAGTGTGTGAATAAAATAATAATAATTTTTATTAACCACTAAATTAATATAAAGCAACAATTTTGTGTACTAATACTGGGTTTAAGAACAAATTACTAAAAATGGGTGACATCTAGTGGTAAATCTGAAATATGGTGATGCAGTTTGACAGTTACTGCTCTGTGATCATTTTAAACTGATGATTTAACTGTATTATATGTTGGTGAGGACAGCTCCTACCACGCTAAATTTCAGCTCACTTTGTCAAAATACAGTACATATGAGTTATTTCCTTTTGAAATTAGCAAGGCAAAAATAAATAAATAAATAAAATCCAGATGAGATAAAACTTCAATAATCTAAAGTTTAAAGATAAATACAGAATCTAAAGATTATGATTTCCTCTCCTCTGATCCTGCAGGTGTCTGACTGCAGCTCCAAAGCGTTTTTTTAATATTTTGAGGGTTTTTACCGTTCCGAGTCAAACAGGTTCGTCTTGTGGTTTTTAAACTATGAGGCAACAGCCTGAAGCTGTAATTTTACTGCTCTGTTCAGTAAACAGATGTGTGGGAATGTTTCAGACAGCTTAAACTTTATAAGTGAATCCCTGAAATGCTGAGTTTATTAGCAGTTTTTAATTTAATACTTTGATTAGAGCTGCTGTTTTGTTTTAAGCATGAATCTCACTTTTGACTTCACTGTCACTGAATGGTCTTTCTTTTTTATTTTATGTATGATTTGTTCCCACTGCTTAGCGATTTTTTATTTTTTATTTTTTTTTACCATAATGAAGATAGTTTGGGACAGTTAACATTACACGGTTTGGTTATGGTCCAACTGTGGATTCCCAACTAAAGGATTAATCAAAAAGTAAATGGAACCAACTTTGTTTCTATCCATGACACTGAGAAAATGATTAAGTCTTCACAATCAACGATTCTGATAACTGAAAGCTCTGCTTCCATTTTCCAAACGAGGAGTAAACCTGCAGTCTGAAACCAAAGTCCTCTGTTAGGAAAACAGGTAGTTTTTATGGTCCAGCTGTGGTTTCTATGGTCCAACTGTGGTTTCTATGGTCCAGCTGTAGTTTCTATGGTCCAGCTGTAGTTTCTATGGTCCAGCTGTAGTTTCCATGGTCCAGCTGTAGTTTCCATGGTCCAGCTGTAGTTTCAACCCATTCTCACTCCCAACTCGTCACATATTGACGTTTTGCAAGGTTCCCTCTACGTCCGATTTTGACGCGCGGGGTACCCCCCTCACGTCAGTTACTGACGAGATGGGGCGGAAGCTGTTGTCATATGTTCAGAAAGTGTATAAAATGCGCAAAAACGACCGTTCCAAACCCTGAAATTACCTTAGTTCACTTTAGACATCCTGTCCCTGACCCTAGTAGGTAAAATTAACCATTTTTAGAAAATGTACGAAATTCAGG
>NW_013952546.1:979966-985043 GCF_001266775.1 Austrofundulus limnaeus
ATGGTCCAGCTGTAGTTTCTATGGTCCAGCTGTAGTTTCCATGGTCCAGCTGTAGTTTCCATGGTTCAACTGTAGTTTCCATGGTTCAACTGTAGTTTCCATGGTTCAGCTGTAGTTTCTATGGTCCAGCTGTAGTTTATATGGTCCAGCTGTAGTTTTCATGGTCCAGCTATAGTTTCTATGGTCCAGCTGTGGTTTCTATGGTCCAACTGTGGTTCTATGGTCCAGCTGTAGTTTCCATGGTTCAGCTGTATTTTCCATGGTTCAGCTGTAGTTTCTATGGTCCAGCTGTAGTTTCTATGGTCCAGCTGTAGTTTTCATGGTCCAGCTATAGTTTCTATGGTCCAGCTGTGGTTTCTATGGTCCAACTGTGGTTCTATGGTTCAGCTGTAGTTTCTATGGTCCAGCTGTAGTTTCTATGGTCCAGCTGTAGTTTCCATGGTCCAGCTGTAGTTTCTATGGTCCAGCTGTAGGTTCTATGGTCCAGCTGTAGTTTCCATGGTCCAGCTGTAGTTTCTATGGTCCAGCTGTAGTTTCTATGGTCCAGCTGTAGTTTCTATGGTCCAGCTGTAGTTTCTGTGGTCCAGCTGTATTTTCTGTGGTCCAGCTGTAGTTTCCGTGGTCCAGCTGTAGTTTCCATGGTTCAGCTGTAGTTTCTATGGTCCAGCTGTATTTTCTATGGTCCAGCTGTGGTTCTATGGTCCAACTGTGGTTCTATGGTCCAGCTGTAGTTTCTATGGTCCAGCTGTAGTTTCTATGGCCCAACTGTGGTTCTGTGGTCCAACTGTGGTTATGTGGTCCAACTGTAGTTTCCATGGCTCAGCTGTGGTTTCTATGGCCCAACTGTGGTTCTATGGTCCAGCTGTATTTTCCATGGTCCAGCTGTAGTTTCTATGGTCCAGCTGTAGTTTCTATGGTCCAGCTGTAGTTTATATGGCCCAACTGTGGTTCTGTGGTCCAACTGTGGTTCTGTGGTCCAACTGTGGTTCTGTGGTCCAACTGTAGTTTCCATGGCTCAGCTGTGGTTTCTATGGCCCAACTGTGGTTCTATGGTCCAGCTGTAGTTTCCATGGTTCAGCTGTAGTTTCCATGGTCCAGCTGTAGTTTCCATGGTTCAGCTGTAGTTTCTATGGTCCAGCTGTAGTTTTCATGGTCCAGCTGTAGTTTCCATGGTTCAGCTGTAGTTTCTATGGTCCAGCTGTAGTTTTCATGGTCCAGCTGTAGTTTCTATGGTTCAGCTGTGGTTTCTATGGTCCAGCTGTAGTTTCAATGGTCCAGCTGCAGTTTCTTTGGACCAAAGAAACATCAGCTGGACCATAAAAATCACAGCTGGGCCATATACTATACTATACATACAGTATATTTGTTAGAAGGAAGATTTTAAATAATATCCTGAAATTTACAGGAAGTTGATGAAAGAAAGTTCCATTTGAAAATATATGTCCAATTACACGAGTTTTACCAAAATAAAATTTGGGTTGTACCATACAATGTGCCGCTTCTAAAGTCAACACATTCGTGACTGAGCCACAGTTTGATGCATATTTCAACTTTTTTTTTTTTGAAGTTGTAGGAAGAGAGAATCTGAAAGTGTGATGGAAATGGAGCAAGAATAAATCAAAAATGTGATTAATTAAACTTTAATTAATCTGTACTTTGAAGGTGTTACCATGTGGGACTGTAGAAGAAAAACAAACATCCTGATTGTGCCTGCAATGGGAGGGAGCGATACCTGCGGGCGTTCAGCACAATCTTTAATTCTTTTTGGCTTCTAGCTGCAGGAAAGATTAATTCCAAGAAACCTGAAACATGGCATCGAGGCATTTAAGACCGAGCATAAAGGGAATTATTGTATTTACCAAGTTTCCAGCAGATCAACCAGGCGTGATGAGCTGCAGAAGTCTGCGCTTCTGGGATGGAACAAAACACCAAACTGTGTGGACCGAAACAAAACTGTGTGAAATCTGATTCATACATCAAAATGTTCAGTTGGTTTTATGAAACTATTATACTTTTACATATTTAACTTTGTTTACAAATATTTCCTAGTAGAAACACATGAAAATCTCTTCAGTTCTTTCAAGAACAAGAACTGTCTTCTGCATCACACTGGCTCTGATTTTATCTTCTGAAGCTACTTTTAACTACTGTTCTGTTACTTTCAGCAACTGCTCTGCCACTTTTAGCTTTCAGATTTTTGGATAGCTTTAACTGGTATTTTGATCATTGTAGTTGGTGTTGGCATATTTTAGTGTTATTTATATAGTTTTTAGCTAATGTTCTGCTTCTTTTATGTTTTGGCTGGTATTTTACTTCTTGTACTTGCTAGTGTTCTGACACTTTTTGTCTCGTGTTCTAATTTTTTTAAGTTTTAGCAAGAAGCTGCTTATTTAGCTTGTGTTAGCTTTTAGCTCGTGTTCTAGCATTTTTAGCTATTAGCAAGTGTTCTGCTAGCTTTAAGCTAAAGTTCTGCACTTTTAGGTTGTAAGTTGTAACTAGTTTACTTTTACCTTTTAGCTAGTGATTTTCTATTTTTAGCTTTTAGCTATTCTGCTAGCTTTTAGCTAGTGTTCTTTTTCAGTTTTAGCTAATATTTTGTTGTATTTTGCTCAGTATTTTGACTCTTTTTAGTTAGTGTTCTGCATCTTAACTATCAGCTATGTATAGCTAGTGTTCTGCTTTCAGATTTTAGCTAGTAATTTGCCTTTAGCTTGTGATCTGATATTTTAACTTTTAGCTGATATTCTGCTAGCTTTTAGCCAGTGTTTTAGGTTTTAGCTAGTAATTTGCTTCTTTTAGCTTGTGATCTGTTTTTAGCTTTTAGCTGGTATTCTGCTAGCTTTTAGCCAGTGTTTTATGTTTTTAGCTAGTAATTTACTTCTTTTAGCTTGTGATCTGATTTTTTTTAGCTTTTAGCTGGTATTCTGCTAGCTTTTAGCCAGTGTTTTAGGTTTTAGCTAGTAATTTACTTCCTTTAGCTTGTGATCTGATGTTTTTAGCTTTTAGCTGGTATTCTGCTAGCTTTTAGCCAGTGTTTTAGGTTTTAGCTAGTAATTTACTTCCTTTAGCTTGTGATCTGATGTTTTTAGCTTTTAGCTGGTATTCTGCTAGCTTTTAGCCAGTGTTTTAGGTTTTAGCTAGTAATTTGCTTCTTTTAGCTTGTGATCTGTTTTTAGCTTTTAGCTGGTATTCTGCTAGCTTTTAGCCAGTGTTTTATGTTTTTAGCTAGTAATTTGCTTCTTTTAGCTTGTGGTCTGATATTTTTAGCTTTAAGCTAACATTCTGCAAGCTTTTAGCCAGTGTTCTGTTTCATTTAGGTTTTGGCTAGTATTTTGTTTCTTTTAGCAGGTGTTCTGCTCTCTTTAACTTTAACAACTGCCTTTAGCTAATGTAATGTTCTTTTTTAGCTTTTAGCTGATGTATTTTTGTTTGTTTTGAGCACAGTTTCAGCTGTAAGACTGTGTTTTTGTGGATTATATTTATCTTGTAAACATTTTGAAAGCCTAAGAAACATTTTATTAAAAACCATCACCTTAGGGCTGTTTGTTTTTCAGTATTTTAGCTGATTCGTGAAGGTTGTGCTGCGGCCCGCTTCACCCACCGATGCGGCCCACGTGCACAGGATCTCGCGCAGCAGAGCGGGAGCGCGCGTGGAGGCGGTTCGCGCACGGCAGCTTCAGTTCGTCTGTAATCGCTTTTCTGCTGCTGCCTCCTGTTAAACAGCGCGGACACGGGAGCGAGCGAGACACTGCCGTTTGAGGATTTACTTTTTTCCGGTACCGAGTGGATTACGACGCCGACTAGCAGCATCGACGCCCAGGCAGCAGGTAAGGTCGACCCCCGCGCCTCGTGAGATCCGCGATAAACTAAGTAAAATGTCCCGTGGAAAAGTGTCGTGTTTTTTTTTCTTCCGAAGAAGAAGAAGAAGAAGAAGGAGGAGGAGGAGGAGGAGGAGGAGGTGTGGGACGAGCCTCCCTTTGTGCCGATCCAGGGTCACCGCTGCTCAGAAACACAGCAAGGGGTCGGCACATTTTCTCCCCGCCTCGTCCGCCTCCTCTTCCCCGCGGTTGACCGTCCTCCCATCAGCCCCGCCGAACCGAACCGACCCGTCGTCTGCTCCAGACGAGTCCGGCAGAAAGAAACGCCTTCCTCTCTGCGTATTTTCCAGTTAGCTAAAAACAAACCGGGCTGCTGCTTCTGTTTTTCTGCTGAAACCCTCCGCGGCTCCCCGGCTGTCCTCCCCCGGCCTGCTGGTAACGTTAGCTAGCTCCAGTTACCAGGGTTTATGGCCGCCTCGGTTCTCTCTCTCTCTCTTTTTTTTTTTTTTTTTTTTTTTTGGACTCGGTAGCCTCCATTGTGTGTTTCACCCCCTTAAATGCAGACCGACCCGCTCCGCCCGGGCAGTTCGGTGATGCCTCATGAAACACGGTCGTCCGAACGTCTCTGCGGTAGTTTTTTTCTAGCGGTAACGTCCTCGTTTCGACCCTGAAAACGGGTCCATTTCAGCCGTTCACGTTCCTATCATTAACCACGAAACGCCCCCCGGGGAAAGGCGACCTGCTCCCCGCTAGCTTTCAGTGCTACCATCGATCATTTTCAGCATTTTCTTTTACCCATTACATGTTTTATATATATTTATCTAATCTTTACCGTTTAAAATACAACATATTTATGTTTTATTGTTTATAAATATGTCTTAAAGAGTTAACCTATTGTTTTCTTGTCAGTCAGCCTTAATTGGTGACAAAATTGATCACGTAAATCTTATTAATGGCAGGTAATCATGTTCTTGTCCTGGCATTTATGTCTTTCTCTAATTGCCTGTTAGCAAAATATCTACAGAATCACTGGACAGGTTTTAATAGAACTTGCGTTAAACAGTAATAAACCGTTTTGTAGTTTTGTCCTGATGCATCTCAGTGATCCAGGTAGACAAGTCAAAAATAAGTCCTGTGGACTGGTTCTTCATTAGAATGAGCCAGCACAGACGAACAACATCATCAGGACAGGACTCTGCAGTTTACACTCATCTACAGGCCAGGACTCTACAGTTTACACTCATCTGCAGGCCAGGACT
>NW_013952546.1:988307-1005984 GCF_001266775.1 Austrofundulus limnaeus
TACAGGCCAGGACTCTGCAGTTTACACTCATCTACAGGCCAGCGGTCACTCTTTCAGGGATGAAGATGTTCTCATCCTTGACAGAGGAACGTTGTGTTAACACTGCAGTGTTAGCTGAGACGATCCCTAACAAATATCACGAGCGCTAACTGTAAGATCTGAGTTCTGTCTTCCTGTTAGCAAAATATTTTGTGAACCACTGGACGTATGTTTAAGAAACTTAAAGGAAATGAACCAGTAGGTTGTTTTCTTTGAACCCAACTCAATTCAAGATGGCCGCCGCAGCCAGCTGGCCCTAAAATACACAAACAGCTGAAATTCAGCCAGTTTTGCAGAAATTGAGCTGAAATTTAAAGTGGTAGTAGCTGAGACTCTTCAACACGTGACAATCTGAGCAAAATGTTTTTTTAAAGGTTTGTTTAAAGTAATTAATCTTGTCATTTGAATTCCTTTAAGACTTTGATTTAATGACTTTTGGACAATTCGATTATAAAAGAGTTGCTTTATTAGTGTTTTTTTGGCTGAATTGATTAATAGAGTCAATAAAAAGTGTTTCCACTGTCAGCACGGCTTTTAAATTAGAAATCTGGACCTCATTTCAAGTCTGCATAAAGATAATTTTACAGAATATTCAGTCTGTGTCTCTGATCACTTTTAGATGAATCCATTCAGTTTTTTAATCCGGTCAGGGTTGAGGTGAGGCGCTGCTTTGCTCCGGGGGTCACAGTGCAGGAAGTGGGGTACACCCTGGACAGGTCTGGTCCATCAGAGACGATCCGTCACGCTCTCACACCTAATGACAGTTTAGTTAACACCTGCACAGGGAGAACACGTAAACCCCACACACAACCAGTTTGTTTAGTAATGACCCTGCAGATAAGTTGTGACTTCCTTTGTTTTAATTTAGTCCAAAAGTCTTTTATTTACGCCTCAGTTTAATTATAATTTATTTTCTTCTCCAACTGGTCACAGTTTATTTTCACTGGTTGCCAAACACTCTTAACGTGGCAACGTTTGTGATTATTCTGACAGTTTTAAAAACTGAGTAAAACGTGTTTGAAATTCTAGTTGCATGACAGAAAACTAAAGTTACTGCATAGTGTGGGTCAAAAATGTTGTCTGGAACTTTATCAACCGATGCGATTTTAAAGAATTTATTCAGCTTTACAGATAAGTACAGATATATGGATGCGGGTATGCGCTCAACGTAAATAAAGCACCCAAATCTGCTGAAATAAAACCACATAGAAGCTGTAGAGACATCAGACTCTCTGAGGAGAAGTTCAGATAAAAATATAACCGTGATTCTGCAGCTGAAACAAACCGTCTGAGTTGTTGTTTGTTTTGACTTCACCGGCTGTCTGTCCACCTCTTCCAGGGCCCACGATGTCCAGCAGCGAAGTGCAGAGACCGGACGACAGCCCCAGCACGAGTGGGGGCAGCTCGGATATCGAACAGAGGGAAACGGTACCGCCCGAGCAGGAGCGGGAGCAAGCACAGCCCAAAAAGAAGGAGACCAAGATCTCCAGTAAAACCGCTGCTAAACTTTCAACCAGTGCCAAGAGGTGAGTTAAAACCAGCCTGGATCTGAGCAGGATTACACAGGAGCTGTTTGTTCTGCTGAAGCCCCGCCCCTCTGTTTGTGCCTGGGGGGGAGGTGACGTTGTATAAAAGGACTGGAGTCCCACAGGCGATGTCATTTCAAACATCCACACTGTTCAGCGTGACGCACACACCCGGCTCGGCGCTGAAGTGTCACCGCTGTCGTTTGAAACGGATATTCTTATTCCAGCCCGTTTCTTTTAATGGATGCGCCTCGTTCTCCGCAGCGCTCGCTTCGTCTGCCCCCACCCGCCTGAGCGCTCGCCCCCCACCCCTCCAAAAAAAAAAAAAAATTATGCAACCAGTTGAGCGAGGAGCCGGCTGAGGCCCATGTTCAGGATCCTACAAAATAAAACATGAACACAGACTTTCAAATTAAAGTACAGAGTTTAAGTTTAGAGTGACGACTTCAGCATGATTAAAAAAATAAAACTTTATGGAATTAAAGGTGAAAAGCCTGAATATTTAACATGTTGTAATTATTGTGACCTGCAGCAAAGAAGAGAAACAAATGAACGATTTAAAATGGATAAATGGAGATGAGAACATTAACATAAAGCTTTTGTTTTTTAAAATATATATTAGCTTAAACTTGTTTATAAATTAGTTTGTTAAAGAAAGAAAATCCAACTCTGAATTATCTTGATAAAAATATAAATTCTGAATATCAGTTGTTGCTTTAATAAAATATTAAATGAATGAAGTTAATCATGATGTAAAGAACAAACTGGGACCAACCTGACTCAGATTAATTAAATGTTCTGTGATCAGTTTTCAGTCTGTTTACAGTATTTATGGAAACCAAAGAGTCCAGAATCTCCTCAGAGTCCAGAACCTCCTCAGAGATCAGAGGTGGACTCAGAGGTCAAAGGTCACTGGGTCTGTTTGACACAAACTGGACTTGATGGACATGAAATCATAGAAACGACTGAAGTTTGACAAACGTCCTTCAGACACATGAGACAAAACTGGAGTCCCACCAGCTGTGTTCACCGACCCAGAACCAGAACAAAGAGCAGAACCCTGGACCTACAGAGACACATGGAGGAGGCTCGGTTCTGTTCTGGAGAACGTCTCGGGTCATGTGTCAAAGGATCAGAACCAAACACTGGACTGTTCTGAAGAGACCCTCTGAGTCCTGACCCAGATCCTGTTGAACATCTGTGGAGCTGAAACATCTGGAGGAGGAACCCTTCAGACCTGAGACAACTGGACCAGTTGGTTCATGAGGAGTGGACCAGAACACTTGTGGACACATGAGGACATGTGGTCCAGAGCTCCTGAGGACAGGTGGACAGGACGACAGGTGGACATGAGGACTGGAGGACATGAGGACAGGTGGACAGGAGGACATGAGGACTGGTGGACAGGAGGACATGACGACAGGAGGACATGAGGACAGGTGGACATGAGGACAGGAGGACATGAGGACTGGAGGACATGAGGACATGAGGACTGGAGGACATGAGGACTGGTGGACATGAGGACAGGTGTACTGGAGGACAGGTGGACATGAGGACATGTGGACAGGAGGACATGAGGACAGGACGACAGGTGGACAGGAGGACATGAGGACAGGAGGACAGGTGGACAGGAGGACATGTGGACATGAGGACTGGAGGACATGAGGACAGGAGGACTGGTGGACATGAGGACAGGAGGACATGAGGACAGGAGGACAGGTGGACATGAGGACTGGAGGACATGAGGACAGGAGGACTGGTGGACATGAGGACTGGTGGACATGAGGACTGGTGGACATGAGGACAGGAGGACATGAGGACAGGAGGACAGGTGGACATGAGGACTGGAGGACATGAGGACAGGAGGACTGGTGGACATGAGGACTGGTGGACATGAGGACTGGTGGACATGAGGACAGGAGGACATGAGGACAGGAGGACATGAGGACTGGTGGACATGAGGACTGGAGGACAGGTGGACTGGAGGACAGGTGGACATGAGGACAGGTGGACAGGAGGACTGGAGGACAGGAAGACTGGTGGACAGGAGGACAGGTGGACATGAGGACAGGAGGACAGGTGGACAGGAGGACATGAGGACAGGTGGACATGAGGACAGGTGGACATGAGGACTGGAGGACAGGAAGACTGGTGGACAGGAGGACTGGAGGACAGGTGGACATGAGGACAGGAGGACATGAGGACAGGTGGACATGAGGACAGGTGGACATGAGGACAGGTGGACATGAGGACTGGAGGACAGGAAGACTGGTGGACAGGAAGACTGGTGGACATGAGGACAGGAGGACTGGAGGACAGGTGGACATGAGGACAGGAGGACAGGAGGACATGAGGACATGTGGACAGGTGGACATGAGGACTGGAGGACAGGTGGACATGAGGACAGGAGGACATGTGGACAGGAGGACATGTGGACATGTGGACAGGAGGACATGAGGACAGGAGGACATGAGGACAGGAGGACATGTGGACAGGAGGACATGTGGACATGTGGACAGGAGGACATGAGGACAGGAGGACATGTGGACAGGAGGACATGTGGACATGAGGACATGAGGACAGGAGGACTGGTGGACATGTGGACAGGAGGACATGAGGACAGGAGGACAGGAGGACTGGTGGACAGGTGGACAGGAGGACATGAGGACAGGAGGACATGAGGACAGGAGGACATGAGGACAGGAGGACATGTGGACATGAGGACAGGAGGACATGAGGACAGGTGGACATGTGGACAGGTGCAGAGGTCTCAGAGTTACAGAAGTCAGTTGACGTCAGTAATCGACTCTAAAGGGAAACAAAATATTTAGTAAATCTGTTGTCGTCTCAGTCGAGGTTTTTATTAGTTTAAAATAATTATTTTTAAAAAGACATTTTTATAAGTTTAGTAGTTTTTTTAATAAATATCTTTTTGTCAGTTTTGAGTCATTTCTGTGATCTTTGTGGGTTTTTCTTTCTTTAACAAAAAGGCGTAAACAAACAAATCCACATGTTTGATTGTATTAACGAGTTTAAAAATGAATAATTAAGTTAATGACATCATCTACATCGTTACCTGTCCTTACAGCGAGTCAGCTCCACACAGGTGTGTGTTTGTTGTGTGTTCACCTGTTGGGTCTGTTTTGTTTGTCATCAGGACGTTTCTCCTGAAGTAAAAGAGATGAAGAACGTTTGTTTTAAAAAAGGTTAAAAAGAAAATGAAGCGAAGCTGCTGGGATCTGGATCTGGATCTGGATCTGGATCAGGATCAGGATCAGGATCAGGATCTCAGCAGGGATCAGAACTCGACACATCAGTTAGAAACAAACAAGCTCAGACTCAGAAATAAACTTCCTGCTCAGAGCGCGTTCAGCATATTAAAACAGATTTATATAATTTCAGCTGGAATCATAATAAACTTTAGTTTGTATATTTTGTGAAGCTCGTTTTGTTTGTTAAATTTAAAACAACAAATGTTTGTTTTCTTTGCAGGATTCAGAAGGAGCTTGCAGAAATAACACTAGACCCGCCTCCGAACTGCAGGTAAGGATGAGCAGAACGGTTCAGACTGAAGCTTTGATGGATGTTTGAAAACAGGAAGCTGAGAGGAACGTTTGTCTCTCAGTTCCTGTGAAGCTGCTGCTTTGTGTGTAATCCCAGGTGTGTGTGCTTCATTGTCTTGTTGCTGTTAAAGCTCCGGAGGACGAGGGGCAGTGAAACCTCCCCCCTCCCCGCCTCACCTCCTGTATCGGTGGATTTACCGCAGACAATGGTTATTGTGCGACCGTCGCCTCTTTGAGGCGGTCGAGCGGTGAGCCACGCGCACACACGTCTCTGTGGACGGGAGAAAAGCCAACCGTCCGGGGCGCTCCCACCCAGGAGCTGCTCAACCTAAACACAAACCGACGCCGCGGCGTCCATCGCGGCTCCGTTTAGCGGAGATCAACAATTAGTTCCTGCGCTCGCGCTCTGCTGCTAATTAAGAAAGAAAATGGACGCCGCTCTTTGTCGCCGATGGTTTTTGGGCTGTCCTTCACTGGCACCTGCTTAAAAGGATGAAGGCGAACGGCGTGGTCTGACTCATCTGGCGATTAGAAACGACTGCACCCCAGACGGGCGTGTTTATTGCAGGAATTAATCAGCCCCGCTGGCTGTCGTCACAACCCCGCCATCATTAACCACAAACATTGAGCTAACCTTTTCATTTCAGCTCGCAGCCCCGTTCTCTTATTCCACCAGAGGCTGACAGAGATGTTGTTTTTCCTCCAGGACTCCTCAGTTCTTTAGGTTTAAACCCCCTCCCCTCCCACAAAACGACTAGGTAAGCTCACAGGCAGGATTTAGCTTCAGGATGGGAGTAAATCATTTGAAAGTAGAATAATTGCTGGAGGATATTTCACAGTCGTCGTCTTAGTGGGGGAGCTAGTTTCCTGGGAAACAATTAAGCTTCTTCAGGATTAGTCGTTGTAGTGTGTGTGTGTGTGTGTGTGTGTGTGTGTGTGTGTGTGTGTGTGTGTGTGTGTGTGTGTGTGTTCTCCTGTGATGCTACAATCTAATAATGTGTGTTTTTGTGATTATCCCCTCCCCCTGTTAATATGTTGGTCAAACGGTTGGAGGATGATTTTCATGGTGTCGTTGTTTGACTCGTGGTTCTGCCTGGAAATAATCTTTCAGCTCGTCGACACGTAAAGGCCAAACGTTCCTTAAAGCGGTGTTTCCCAACCTGTTTGACTTGTGTACCCCCTGAGACGTTTTGTCATGCCATTAGTACCCCCCTCAAACATACTGACGATTCTCCAAAACTATAACGTACAACAACTAATTATTAAATGAAAATTGTTTGTTTAATCCTCTTAACTTGAACGTTTAATTCTCAGGCGTTTTATTATTTTTTTCAACTCAAATTAAACATAAAGCTAAAAATGTTGCCTTGAAAGTGTAGAAGTAGGTAATGGCAGGTGAAGGAAGCAGCAGCATCCAGAATATCTCAGAAACTCAACCAAATGAAGCAAATTCTGTCAGATTCTGTGTTTCTTACTGGATTCTATTTTGTTTTGTCAATCTGTGATTTTTTTTTCTGCAGTTTCTCCATTGCGGAAATTTATTTTAATTTTTTTACTCACCTGGGAAATGTTTCCACGTCCCCCCTGCCCTGTGATACTCTCACGTCGCTCTGGTTGGGAATCACTGCCTTAAAGGAGTGCACGTCACCCACCGCTCTTTACAGAGGGTTGACCAGCAGCTGCGTTCACACCGTTCAGTTTTCATGCTCCTGCAGCACGCTGTGTTTACACGACACATGGATGTTGTGTGTTTAACGTGTGGATTCGTTCGATCACAGCCACTAAATTAATATCTGCTCTGATTGGTTCAGTGTTTAAACCTGATCTTGCTGCCCGCTCAGGTGCAGAATCAGGAACAAACTCGAGTGTCCATCCCATCCAGCGCTAACGTTAGCATCGTGTGATGAACGCAGAAAGTCTGAGGAGCACGAAGCAGCTGGACCTGTGTCGTGTTTCTGAAGACGAGCCGAGTCCTGAGCTTTAAACTGCGTGATGTTTGTATCAATAATCAACATCCGGATCGATCGACTGCAGTCGCTTTGAAGAACATCGAATGAGTTCAGTTTAATAACAAACGTATGGTTTCTGTTCAGACCAGAGCTTGCTCCAGCCTTTTTACCTGTCCGCCATTCTGACTGACAGGAGGAAAACATCCTGTCATCTTTTAAAAAGGATGATAATGAAACATTCAGTAACATTTATTTTCATTCATTTTAATTAATACCATTTAAAAATAAATAAATAAATAAACACACTGCTCAAAAAATAAAGTGAACAGTTAAACGTCCAAGTAAATCAAACTTTTGTGAAGCACATTCAACTCTGTACAGAACAAAGTACTCACTGCGAATATTTCATTGATTAAGATCGGGAGTTAGCGTGCGTTGTTTAAGTGTTCCCTTTATTTTTTTGAGCAGTGTAAATAAAAAAAAGGTCAAATCTGTAAAATATTTGGTTAACCTGAGCCCCGGTTGGGGCGGTCATAACATCAGATTAGGGTGAAATGCTGTGAGAACGCAGCTCATTTTAGCTGAGAAAAACACATGTTTATCAGCTGTTTTAGTCAAAGTTTGACCACGCTACCATTTAGGAGAGATTCTCCTCAGTTTGTGTTGTGAACGACTCACAGCTACTATCACAACAAATCAGCTAAATGTTTGTAAGTTTGACCAAATTATAGCTGTTTTTTTTGTGTTTGCTAATGTGGATTAGCTGTGGATTCGGTTCATTTGTTGACGTACATTTGATGATTACTTACTGGAAAAGTTTGATGAAAATCCATCCAGTGGTTTGAGATATTTAGCACCTATTGTTAATAACACACACCTGTTGTTAATAACACACACCTGTTGTTAATAACACACACCTGTTGTTAAAAACACACACCTGTTGTTAAAAACACACACCTGTTGTTAAAAACACACACCTGTTGTTAAAAACACACACCTGTTGTTGGTTGGTGGTAATAAAAGCTGTTTAAAATGCTGCAGTTGTGTTTTAGAGAAACATGTTCAGGCGTCTGTTAAAGATGATTTCACTGACGACTGCTTTTAAAACCACAATTAGTTGATTTTTATCGTCTGCCTCTTTGAATAAATCCGTTTGTTTCCTGTCTTTGTGACACGACGTGCGTCCTGTCAGCCACACGTGTGCGAGCTGTTTCTTATTAAACGTTTTCACGCCGCATGAACAAATCTGTGTCAGTAAGTGCACCGTCACCCGTCTCCCTCTGACACCGGGTTTTATCTCTGGGCTCTGTGGCGGGTTTTTTATTTTTTTATTTTTTTCCACTCGTCACCTTGGCGGTTGTCACACATCAGAGGAACGTTAACACGCCGGAGCCCCGGTGGATTTGACACGGCGATTATTCTCACTGTCACACACCGTACCAGCAGCTGCTGCTTCCACACCCACTGAAGCAGATAAAAGCTGACTTTTTTTGTCGAAATAAAGGTTTTCTGAAAGGATGCGTAGATATCTCTGCGATCTGACTGCAGGAAGCTTTAAGATGCAGAAAGAAAAAACACAACAGGCTTTATCAGGGTTATTAAAACCATTAAAATGTGTGTCTGTTAGCATAATATCCCGTGAACCACCGAATGGATTTTGATGGAACTTGCAGAACAAAAGGACTGGATGTTCGTCTGCAGCTCATTAACTTAGTCATTTCAGTTTAAGTTAGAGGCCGTAGCTAATTGGTATCAGCTAACATAAAAGTGGAGATAACTCAGTCAGTTTTACAGACATTGACTTGAAATTTGGTGTGGTAATAGCTGAGTGATCCCCAACTCTTACTTTGAGTAAAGCTTCATCGTTTCTACCTGGTAGATGTTCTTCACGTTGCTTCATCCGATCATTGATCCAAAACCAGATGAGTTTATTTTATTTTAAAGTTCTTGTGACGTGCAGACCCTTTTAAAGGGCCAATATTATGTGTTTCTCAGGCATATATTTAAATACTATACCATAATAAAGTATCTGTGTCACCTTTAGCTGTTATTAAAATGCTGTTTTTATGTTTAAATAGAAAATAAACTTATCTTCTCATCACTTCCTCTTCTAAACGTCTTGAAATTKGCCTCTGTCTCTTTAAGAACCACCTTCTGCTTCTGTCCCGTCCTGTTCGGTGGGGGTGGGGGGGTGTCGTGTGTGCGCTATGATGCAGACACCTGAAAATACATTTCCTCAAAGGTATTTTTAATCTGAAAAGAGCTTCACTGAGTGAGAACTAATGTTGAGAGCTCAGCAGACAGTTAGGTTTCACTTTCACTTTGACCCGAGAGCCTGCAGGAGTCATGGGCGGAGTGTGTGGGGAGGGGGTGCGCTCTGCCATGAGGAAGTTCAGCTTAAACACGTGTCCCAGAGGGGTTTCTGGTCCCAAAAGGTGTTTCTGGTCCCCACCTGTCATTTTGCTCCTCAGCATGGCTTCATAAAAACACTGCAGGATTTCTCAAACATGATGAATGAATCAGAGCAAGGCTTTGGACATGTTTTTTACGAGAGTATAACATTATAACATGATATAAAACTCAAAAAAGTTGATTTTACATAATTTTGCCCATTTAAATAATAAAAGTCAAAGAAAGCATATTTTTTATTTAAAAAACTTGGCATAACACAGTTTAACTTATTTTGTCACAAAACAAGCATTTTGTTTTGAACTTGGCTCAAGAAAGTGAAACAGGAAGTGACATCAAAGGGGAACTCTTTAAGAAAAGGAAGTTTCTGGTCTTTGTTTATTGAAATATTCTCTGAACTCGTCTTCATCTGTCTGATAAACTGAAAACAACCTAAAGAAACATCAGATTCTTCTCTACAGTCTGTCAGTCGTCATAGTAACGCTCTGTTTACATGCAGACATTCCCCTCAGACATCACTTCCTGTTACTTCACATGTAAATATATCAACAACTGTTCATCTCAGCTGCGTGAAATTTATTTTTGCGACATGTTCTCCATGTTCTCTTTCCATAAACGCATTCATATTTATTAGAATAATTCTACATCACGGACACTGTAAAGTTGTAGATGTGTAAAACCAGTCCAGTCAGTTTTACTGGAGTTATTTTGGATTCTTCCTGCGTTATCTCACATCATCTCCTCCTCATCCTCCCTCACAGCTCACTTTGATACGATTCGTCATAAAAATCCTCCCCAGCTCCACATTTCCTTTTTTTTCTGTCTCTCTGCGTGTCGTTTGCATCTGCAGCCTGTTTGAGCTCAGAGACACTTTGTTAAAAGAAGTTTCTGCTGACGGGCCTCGGGTTTTTTACAGACTCTGTGCAGCTTCATCTTTTCCTCACGGATGGTCGGACGTCCGTCCGTCCGTCCGTCCGTCCGTCCGTCCGTCCCCGCTGCAGCGAGGCAGAAACACGAAGCTGCTGGAGACGTAGAGACAAAACCATCTTCCCCTGAATCAGAGATTAAAATCAGCTCCGTGTCTCTGTCCTCCTTTATGTTCAGGAAATATATAAAAAAGAAAAAGTTGAAGTGGAAGCAGCTCAGGCTGCAGGAAGTCGATAAATCTTCTTTAGCAGAAAGGATTTCTTTTTAACCATGAAGTGATTTTATGATGAAGTTTAGTAATAATCTGCTGCAGGTGAAGATGGAGAGTTTCTGCTGGTGTGGTCATCTGTACTGTTCATAAACTCAATAATTAGAAAGTACACAGCTGAAACCAGATGATTTAAGTGAAGAATTTAATATTTTATATCAGTTTAGTTCTTTAAGGTGTATTTTGTAATAAAATAAAAGCTGGAAACTTGTTAAACTTCATGAAGTTGATTTGAAATCATCGGTTTTTAGTTAATTTTTCTGCCTTCAGTTCAGAATGTTTTGTTTTATTCTCAGATTTTTGTTAATTTGAGTTGTTTTGTTGCTGTTTTCATGCATGAAAGTGAAACCAGGTTCCACTCGTCTGTGTGAAACCGCTCCTGTGTTTAGATTTGAGGGGGTTTCTGAAAACTCAGTGAAGATATTTTTTAACAGTTTAATTAAATTTCACCGTCAGGTTGACGACCTGACGAGAGGGAAATATGGAGACTCTGTTGATGCAAAGAAAGTTATTTATATTTTTTGTTCTGACCACAGAAAAGTGATAAAAGATAAATTCTTATAGATTATTATTGATTGTACGACATCTCGTCACATTATTTCTAAAGTTTCGACCAAAATAAACATAAAAATGTCATTTTTCAAGAAAATAAATCAGTAAAAATAAAATACTGGCATGAAAGTTTGAGGAATGCGAGGCCTTGAATTTATTTCAGATTTTATTTTTAACTAAAGCTGAGTTTCTATTTGCTGCGTTGCATCAAGTGAACAGACTAAATGTTTGGATTAGATTTTATAAATTAGAAACTGGTTCTGGATTTAAAGCTTGTTTTTGATTCAAACATCTTGTTTGAACTTCGGAGGTCGTTTTTGTGATCTTGCACATTTTCAGTCATGACATAACGCCATTAAAACATCTGTCGGCGCCTGATGACATCACCGATGACGGGACGCTTCAGCGCCAACACGTTTCTGTGAGTCGAGGCTCTTTGTTGTTGGTTCTGACCTCGGGTTCTGACGGATCATCTTGTGTCTGCGCTGAATGCTTATTAGTTTTGTGCTCGGCCCTGGGGGGTGATGTGTGAGTGACACGGCCCGCATCATTTTTCACAGCGTTATCATTAAGCACAGCAGGGAGGCGCCATCAATATTCATGAGGGAGTGCAGGGTGGGGGGGAGGTGTTCAGGAACAAACCTCCTGGTTTCTGAGTAAGATTTTAGCTTCGTGTCAGTTTGAAGGGAGCAAAACACAAATGCACATTTTCAGTCACAAGATAAGAGAAGCTTCAGCTGCTCTGATCCAAACAAATATTTCCTCCCTGTCATCGTCACATTCCTCCATCTGTCAACACTTCCCATCAACCACTGGTTCCTGTGGACACATCTCAGCATTAATGATGACATCAAACATGAAAACACTCCTCATGAATTAATCAGACGGTGCAGTTTGAGTCGACTCCTGCAGGTTTAGAGATCTGTCTGAAATGTTGCGTTCAGTGTCAGCAGACCTGGAGTCTGAAGAAAAAGATCTGACTCAGGTCCTGTTTACACCACGTTGGGTTTAAATTAAACTGTAGCTTTTCAGCTGATTGTGTTGAAGACAGCTGTCATTTTGTTTTTTGTAACCGAAGCCTTGTGAAAGCTTTTGGAAATGAAACCACTCACTTGTGCAGTCTTTCTGATTTTACTGCTTTTTTATGTAGAAAAATTTTAAAAGCTTAAACAAAACTCTTGGTGCTCTGATTATGTGATGTGGATCACTCCCAGCTACCACCACACCAGGATTTAGCTTTAAATCTGTAAAACTCACTGAGTTGTACCTATTTTTGTGTTTACAAGATAGCTAAGCTGCTTTTTTATTATTTACAGGTTCCTGCAGATCCTTAAAGTTTTAAACACATTGAATTCATCAGTCCAAAAATAAGGCCTTAATTAGCCTTAAAATGTCTTAAATCAATCTTTAAGAAGTCTTAAAATAGGTAACACATTGTAAATACTGTCATTTGTCTCAAATACTAAAATAATTGGTAACATTTATTTTTTTAAATATTCACATACATTTTTATCATTTGACATCACTTCCTGTTACTTCACATGCAAATATCTCAACTGCCCATCTGAGCGGTGAGAAATTAGTTTTTGTAATATGTTTGTAATGTCTTTCCAGAAATGCATTCTTATTTCTTACAAATATTTAATGTCACAGGCACTTCAAGGTTTTATCTACAGCGAATTTTGGTTAAGACCCCACTGTGGGTCCTAAAACTCCAAATTTTAGGTTGTTAGAGGATTTCCAGAAATTAAATTAAGTTTAAAACTGACTCTAAGAGGGGGAGGTTTTAATTCTTAGATTTATGAGTTTCTGCCACAGTTTTTAATAAATTTAATTTCACTTTGCATTAACAAAAGTCTTAAATTGAACTTACCTTAAACTGTAGGAAGCCTGTATTTATTTAGGTTTGTATTTGTTTTGGTCATCAATCAATCTGAGAGTCTGATGAGTTGATTAAAGTTTTTTTAAACTGGATTATTTTGACTTTAAACCGTCCCCACTGGTTCAGTAGATATTTTGCTAACAGAAACGAGCTCCTGTCAGAGTGTTGGTGATGAAAGCTGTTTGAAGTCTGGCTTCAGATCAGATTCACTTCTTTCCTCCACCTGATGCAGAAAAACAACAAATTTCTTGCTTCGCTCGTTGTTTTCCTCTGACAGGAAATGATTTGTTCGTACAGAACGAAGGCGGCGCCCGCTCTCCCTCCGACACCTTTCTGCCTTTGATTTCTCAGGGCTGATTGTTATTTTTCCTGCAGTGTTTGTTTGACAGCGAACGCAGCACGCCTTGATTCATGTCCGCCATCGAATCCTGGACCTCCTCGTTTGCGAGGCGTCGTTCTGGCGCCGTTATTGATGGTTCTGTGGAGCGGTGGAGCGTGGACAGTTTGTGGTGAAAAGAGTCGGCGTCACCGCGACACGACGGCTCAGGAGTGACGGGTCGTTTGAGTCCGGCAGGAAAACGGGTAAACGATGACTCGTAAAGTAAACCATGGCTTTACTTCAGAGACAGATCTGCTTCCAGACAGGTTCAGACCGCTCCACCGAGCTGTTTGTGTTTCAGCAGGTGACATGTTGACACTTCTGACATGATGCACATCACCTTGTAAACCAGATTATTTATTGTTTTATTGAGAGAGCTGGAAATACGTGTTCATCAGCATCTGACCGTCTTTGGTTGGACGGGGCGACCATCTTGAATGGGAAACTGTCCATTACTTCATGAGATATTTTGCGAACAGACAAGTTTGACTCGAGTTAGCACTCTGTGTGTAAGTTTGGGATCAGTCTCAGCTACTACCACTCCTGATTTCAGCTCAGTCTCTAAAACTGACTGACTTAAAGCTGTTTGTGTGTTTGATGTCTCTTTGCTGTGGCAGCCATCTTGGACAGGGCTGACTCCCAAAGTTAATCAGCTGCAGACGTTCATCCAGTGGTTACTCTCCGAGAGTTTCATTAAAATCCACCCACTAGATGGTGAGATATTTTGCTAACTGCACAGATAAACACACAGGTGTCTAAATATAATTTCTGTAGATTGTGGGATTAAAGCAATAATCTGCATCTGTCAGAGTAGTTACACATGGCCTTCTGTGGTGACGTGAACGAGGGAAACAGGTTTATTAACGGGTTGGTGATCAGAGTCGGTCTTTAGTTGTTTCATCTGTAACAGAGGGAAATCTTCTCGGCGCTCCTTCGCTCTGCGTCAGACACCTGCAGCACCGGCGGCAGCAGCAACAAACACAAAGCAGGAAACTGCTTTACCCCGGTGGAACCTGTGTCGAACCTCTGGAGCGTTTTGCAGAATCGCCACAGAAACCTGAGTATAATCGACCGATCCCCCGCCGCCTTTACAGCTCGACTTTATAAACCCGACTGAATACAAACCTCCTGAGTGAAAAGGCTGCTTCTGCAAACCTGTCGTACAAATAATTCCTCCTTCATTCAATAAACTCTGCTCCTCACATCGACCCCTCCTCCTCCTCCTCCTCTCTGCGTGAATAAAATTCTATTACTCCCCTCGGCTCGGAAAGCACGAATCCTCCACCTTCTCCGGCATTTCCCCCGATGCTGGATCAACTTTCCGGTCCATAATTGCCGTGTTCATTGTGCGTATGAACAGTAAAAGGCTCGGTTCTAAAACAGAGCGTGTCGTCTGGACCGTGAGATGAGGGGGAAGGAGGAGAGGAGGTGTCCCCTCGGCTGCGGAGCCGCCTGGTAATTGGTCCTGCGGCTCTGTCACGGTCGGAGGAAGAGAAGATTGCTTCGTTAGAGCTCGTCTCTGATAACCGCAGCAGATCTTAACTGTGGGGAAGCGGCTGGAATCACAGCTAACACAGATAATGGTTTTATTTGTGCCTGCTGTTTATTCACACTGATTCTCTGTATGTTTTATTTATCAGCCTCTTGCTGCAGCGCTTTGCTCCCGCAGATATTTACCTTCTGTAAACAGCTCGCTGTGTGACGAGCAGCTTTTAGACACAAACAGACGTTTCATTATTACTGAAAGGTGATGATAATGTTGCTGATGTCTGCCTGTTAGCAAAACGTTTCAGTTTGACAGAAAACACAACATTGATTTTTACCAACATTGTTTGTCTTATTATTAAAAACCAAACAACAGGAAGCTGAAGGAAATAAAGACCTCTTAGGTCCAATGATTGTTTTTATTTTCTAGTGAAAACCTGAGTACGTTTCCTTCTATCATGTGCTAACATGAAATATGTTTTACCACACAACAAGTCTCTGTGTGCGGTGGAGAAAAGTTGTTGTGTGCAATTAATTGTCAGAAAACATGTAACCAATTTAATATTAGACACTTAGCCAATTACTCTGAGCTAATTATAACACTGACTCAGAGCTAATGCTAACATGGAACAAATGCTAATAATGTGGCGCTAACATGAATGCTAAAATGAAGCTAAGGCTAATGCAGAGCAAACACTACCATGGAGCTATCGCTAACACTAATGTGACGCTATTGCTAGAATTACCGCGGAGCTATCGCTAACTCTACCACCGAGCTATCGCTAACAGTATCGTGGAGCTACTGCTAACTCTACCGAGGTGCTATCGTTAAAACACTACAGCAGAGCTATCGCTAACACACTACTGTGGAGCTATCGCTAACACACTACAGCAGAGCTATCGCTAATACACTACCGAGGTGCTATCGCTAACACACTACTGTGGAGCTATCTTTAACACACTACTGTGGAGCTATCGTTAACACACTACTGTGGAGCTATTGCTAACACACTACCGAGGTGCTATCGCTAATACACTACCGAGGTGCTATCGCTAATACACTACCGAGGTGCTATCGCTAACACACTACTGTGGAGCTATTGCTAACTCTACCGACGTGCTATCGCTAACACACTACTGTGGAGCTATCGCTAACGCACTACCGAGGTGCTATCGCTAACACACTACTGTGGAGCTATCGCTAACACACTACTGTGGAGCTATCGCTAACACACTACCGAGGTGCTATCGCTAACACACTATCGTGGAGCTATTGCTAACACACTACCGAGGTGCTAAAGTTAACACACTACTGATGTGCTATCGCTAACACACTATCGTGGAGCTATCGCTAACACACTACCACAGAGCTATCGCTAACTCTACAGATGTGTTTAATCACCTGAAACTGTCCGTTATGTGCGGCAGCTGAAAGGAGCTAACAGATCATTATCATTATGATGATGACGATGCTCAGGCGGTACATCCTGCACCTCTAGTTTTCAGTCTTCTCAGAGCTAAAGTTTGACTTTGTCAAGTTTTAAAGTCTTTATTTCCAGCAGACAAACTGGAAGTCGTTCAAACAAGATGAAACACTTGTTCCATCAGTTTGTGCCTTCAGGTGGCAGGATGATGTTTGCAGAGCTCAAACTGAGCCTGAAAACAGGAAGTTGTTTTTGTTGTTGAGATTGGAAACTTTAGTCTCTTTAATCCAGCTGTAGTTTATTCTGTTTGATTTGCTTTGGTCTCGTCTTTATTTATTTTACAGTTAGTTTTCAGCATGATTTGACCCGACCTGTGAATTTACCTGTTAGGAGCCTTACTGTCCATCAGCTCAAACTAACCTGTGATGTCTGTGGGATTTGGCTCAGGGTGACAATAACAGTGAGATATATTGGCGATGTGGCAGAGATTAGCTGGGCTCGGGCAGGAAGATAACCTTTATCTTTTGGCAGCGATCTGCAGAGCATCCCGACAATGAAACAAGGTGGCGTGGATGATGAAAGGAGCAGAGGACGCTCTGATCTCACATTCTGCATTACATCGTGGGAAGGAAAGGTCATTCAATATAAATGGAAATTATTACTGCTGTCTGTGATTATGGAGCGCTGTGTGGACACTTTGAGGAACCGGGGACAAAAAGGTAAAATTAACGACGTGGTGAACCTGACCTGACATGAACTTTTTCACGTTTTTTAATCGGCGCAGCGACAGAAACGCTGCCGACACAAACTGTCGTTAAAAGACGAACCGTTTGTTTTTAATAAAGAAAACTGCGAGTTTGTGGTGAAACTCTATTTTGGGCGCCGTGTTGTGTTGGAGCCGGGCCAGCTGTCGAAGTGGTTTCCTGTGTGAGCGTAATCTCAGAGGACAGGGCAGTGGTGAGATTCTCACAGACACCCCCGCTCTAATGTATCCCCGACCCCTGAAACAAATGACCCAAATACTCAGTGAACGAGGGCCGAGCCGTGCTTCAACAAAGAGCAGCACTGAGGCTTTTACTTTCAGCTTTAGGTTTTAAATCTAGGGCTGCAACTAACGATTATTTTAATAATCGATTAATCTGTTGATTATTTTTTCAATTAATCGGCCAAATCATTAAAACGCTTAATTACATGAATATGAATAGATATAAATTAAGTTAACTCCTTAAGGATGCAAGTTATTGATAATGAATTAATCTGAAGTTGATTTATCT
>NW_013952546.1:1010029-1013450 GCF_001266775.1 Austrofundulus limnaeus
AGGTAGCCATGATACCAGAGCCTGTCTGTATAATGTCTTGTGACGTCCACGGCCTACCCCAGTTACCACTACTGTGCATGTGTGTCAAGGACAAAAAGGCAGATGTGGCAGTGGAAGGTGTCAAAGCAGTTTGGAGAGAAAAACAAAGTAAAAAACAACAACAAAAAGAAAACGATTAATCGATTATTAAATTAGTCATCGATTAATCGATTAATCGTTGCAGCCCTATTTAAATACTTTAAAACTCTTGAACATTTGTTTTATTTCTTATTGCAGTTTCTTCACATTTATCTTGACTTTGTAAATTAATTTTTTTTTTTATATTTTACAAACGGATTATTTTAGGTCAGTAGTGATGGAGCTTTCAAGCACCTGATGATTATAAAATCTCAACAGATTGAAATAATTCTGTAGTTATAAAGAAGACACAGTAACAAACAAATAACAGCTGATCCAGATGAAAGCCGGTGTCGTCTGATGTTTTTAACAGCAGCCTCTCTGTTGGTGATGAATCATGAAGAGGCGTTTAGGAGACCCTCGCTCTCATGTTGCAGGAAGTTTAACCTCTTCAGCCTCGTTTTCTATTTCTTCTGTTAAGATCTGTCAGGTGAACCTGGACATGTCAATAGAAAGCTAAGAATCTGGGCTAAAAGCTCATGGAAACTGTTTTTACATTAAACACAGTTCAAACATAAACAGCTCTATCAGAAAGTAAACAAATTGAAGCAAATCTGTAAAAGCTTTTTGACATTTTTAAAAAGCAGATTGTAAAGTGTGTTAAGTTTTTTTTTACTTGATTTTCAGTGAATATGGTCCAGCTGAAACCAAATATTCTTTCTCATTGTTTTATAAAGTATATATGGTGACAAATACCATAAATGTTTTTTTTTTCTAAACAAGTCTTTTCAGGCAGGTAAGAAAAACATTTTTAGCAATTAAAACTTCAGATTTCTTATTGATGTACCAACATGATCCGTCCTGTGCAGAATGACAAAACATCAAATTATTATTTAAATAAAACCTCTGTAACTTTGCTCTAGTTTATTTTAGCAGCATGGATCTTTGCACAGGTAATGTCCACGTGTGTGTTTATGGTTTCCAATAGTTTTTAGTAATAATAAAATAATAAAACAAATCTGTTCCATCCTCACTATCTCTAAAACAACAGCTGCTTTGATTCTGACACTTTAAATAAAATCTCCCAACTGTTAATTTTATTTTGATACCAAGACTTTTTAAGTAGCGTTTGTAAATGTTGAGATGCTGAGATGTTATTTTAAGCACAAACCCCTCGGAGCTGAAGAGGTTAAACTTGTTAGAGCCCGTGTCAGTTTGGCATCAGGGAGTCGTGAACTAAACTATGACTGAATGGAGACGCCATGGATGGATGGAGGCGGAGCCTCAAGAATTAGAGTGAAGAAGAATTCTTTCATGCAGGTTTGGAGCTCCTGATCGCTGCAGGAGCGAGCAGACAAAAAATATTTTAAGCAGAGTCAGCAATCTTAGGTTGCAGCTAATGATCCTTTCAGAATAAAACACACTGGAGCTCAGAGTAATGTTTTGTTTTGTTGGTGTAACAGAATCAGTTAAACATCCTGTAAAGGGATAGTTTTGCAGACTTGAGCAGAACTTGGACCTAAATGTTAGCAGGATGTCGAGTCAGAGACCCGTCAGGACCGGTATGAGCCGATCCTCGGTCCGGTCTCTGAGCAACTACCTCTTCATCTTTTCACTTCTACCATCTCTGAACCCTCATCATCCTCAGTCTGGGAGCGGTTCTGGTTCTGATGGTCACCTGGAAACAAAAGCCCGTCTCGTAGTGTGACTCTGGAGGGTCTGTGCAGATAACTCAGCGTTGGTTTCACAAAGGAAAGATTAGCACAGAGGCTGCCTGCAGTGGTTCTTTCAACCACAAAGTGTTTCAGTGAAGTCATTTAGAGGCAGAGAGGCTTTCTGTCTTTGTTCATCAGCCTGATTCACTGGAACAATCACTGACTTCTAATGAGGAGGCATAAAATCTGATGATCTTTAGCTGAATTACCTCAGGAGATCAGTGCACCTGGTGATGATGCATCTAATAAACATTATATTTTATTAAACAGAACAACTGCAAACAAACCTTTGTTTCCTGCAGAATTAAACTGAAACTAGAATCTGAATCTGTTTCTGCAGGAATGATTCTGATTTTTAAACTGCAGTAAAAAATCTCAGACTGTAAAAAGCTGCATGATTAAACATTTAAACTAGTCTGAGGAGCCTGCAGTGATGAAGAGGACCAGGTTTCAGGACGGTCTCAGAGCAGACTCTGATGGATCTGTGTTCTGACACGACGAGCCGAAACAACCGAGTCAAACCGGGTCTCTCCGGAGCCTCCTCAGTAATGAGGGCGTTGCTTCGGTCAGTCGTGGTGAAGAAAGACAGACTTACTGATCCGTCTACGGTCCGACCCTCACCTGAGAGGAGGAGGTTTATCTCATTAGGACGCCTCCCTTTGGAGGTCTCCTGGGCACGAACCAGAACCAGAACCCCCTGGAGGGATTATAAACTCAGCTCAAAACGTAAGGAAAACAGTGTTTGGTAGATTATTTCTTTATTGTAACAAAGATTCTTGGCAATAAATCTTACACTGTTAACTTCCTTTGAAGTGGAGCCACATGTGTAAGGAACATGCATCGTACACAGGAAACATCTCTGTTCTCTGACAAACTGCTTCTAGAGTTAAGATTTGTTTCCAAGAAGCTTCGATACAACAAAGAAACAATTTATCAAAAACTAATTTACTTTTTTATCCTCTCTGGTCTGGGACCACCTGAGGGTCCCCAGGAGGAGCTGCAGAGTGCTCAGGTGCCTCTGCACTCGCAGCCCTGTTGACACAGGTGTGATGATGTAACTGACAACAGGACAGTAGAGGGTTGATTTCAACCATCACATCCACCACACAGTCCTGGTTCCAGGTCCCCACGACCCGTTAATGAGGAGCAGAGACGATGAGAAGCTTTAGTTCTGCTCCTAACAAACCGTCTGAGACGTGTCTTCAAACGTTTGATACGAGACAAATCCTCAGACGTTTGATCAGATGAGAGAAGAAGAACAGGAGAACCCCAGCTCCTGTCACCGTTCTCCCAAACCCAGTGAGGACAACCTGCTGCTCCTCCTGTCTAACACGTGTCCACAACCTGCTGCTCCTCCTGTCCAACATGTGCCCACAACCTGCTGCTCCTCCTGTCCAACATGTGTCCACAACCTGCTGCTCCTCCTGTCCAACACATGTCCACAACCTGCTGCTCCTCCTGTCCAACATGTGTCCACAACCTGCTGCTCCTCCTGTCCAAAATGTGTCCACAACCTGCTGCTCCTCCTGTCCAAAATGTGTCCACAACCTGCTGCTCCTCCTGTCCAAAATGTGTCCACAACCTGCTGC
>NW_013952546.1:1013460-1017808 GCF_001266775.1 Austrofundulus limnaeus
TCCCAGTCCACCAAGGACCCGGCCCTCCGAGACCGGGGAGTCTGGGTCCTCCGGAGGACCCGGCCTGTCGTTTTGGACACAGCCACAGTTTGAGTTGAATGTAAATCATGACTCACCTGTTTTAGGTTTTATTTAAAGCCCTGAAAAGGTCTGAATCAGACGTGATGTTAGCAGATCTGTGCTGTCAGAAGTGGAGGTGGGAGTAAAGATAATTAGACGAATCACATGTAGAAGGTTCTGGTCTGACCCACATTGGTTTGTCCTTTAAGGGTTACCGTAGCTTCCTGTTGTTGAATCATGACTGCTGAACCCTGGAGAACATCTGTCGGCGTGTTTTGGTGGTCCTGTGTGAACTGTAGAACCAGTTTCCTGTTCTGAGCCGACAGGAGCTAAAAGAAGTCTCAGTTTGAGGATAATCAAAGTGTTTTAAAGGTTTTATAATCTCATGGCAGCCGGATGATTCTGGGTGTTCAAGTTTCTCTACAGTCATAATAAAAACTGTAGCTGCAGTTTGACCTCTGACCTCAGCAGTACATTTGTTTATTATAAATTGTCAACAGAATCAAACAAGTCGACATTTTTCTGTCTGGTCCAACAAAAGAAAGCATCTGTTTGAAGGGAAAACAAAACGATCAGGAGCCGACGCCGCTTTAATGATTTAAAAACAAAATGTTTTAGAGAATCTGTTTTTGTCTAAAATCTTTAAATATTTACCTGTTCTTCTGTTTCTGTTCTTAATCATTTCTGTGACATGAAGTGAAGAACATTAATTAAAGAGCAGCTACAGATTAGTTTAAATGAGCTGAAGAGGTTTTTATAGTTGGAGTTTCTTGGACGACACATAAAATCAGATTTCTGTTGTTTAGGAGGTGAAAATATCTTTGAGTTTTATTTTGAAATAATCTGAGCAGCTAAAGGTCGGAGTTAAAAACCATCCGTTGTAATCTGATGAAATCGCAACGATTGTTCATTGTTCCCAGCTTTGGGATCTGGAGATTTCCTGGCTCTGGTCCAGATCTGGGTCCTACCACAAACAACGAGCGGTGGGGTGGGATGGTGTGGGGGGTCCTGATATGGAAATGGCATTAATTACTGCAGCAGATGTGATCTTCAGCATAAACACTTCAGAATCTCACTGGAAAAGGTTCTTTTCAACAGGAGCTGTTTGTGTTTACTTCCTGTTTCACCAGGTTTAACCTTTTAATCTAATTCTGAAGGATAATCTGAATCCAGCTGAAATCCTCAGATCTTCATCTTTGCAGTGATTAACTTATTAACCGGCCTTCACTTTTGTTTTTTGTTTTTTGTTTGTTTGTTTTGTTTTTCCAGCGCCGGTCCAAAAGGAGACAACATCTACGAGTGGAGGTCGACCATCCTGGGCCCGCCGGGCTCCGTGTACGAGGGCGGAGTCTTCTTCCTGGACATCGCCTTCACGCCCGACTACCCCTTCAAACCCCCCAAGGTCAGCAGCTTCAACACACACGTTCAGAGGCTTTAGCTAATGCCACGAGCTAAAGGCTAAAGTTAGCTAAACCACTCTAAATGAATTAGAACAGTTTCTAAACATATGTACAGCAAAACAGCTGAAGGCTAAATGTACCAAACAACAGCTGAAGGCTAAATGTACCAAAATAACAGCTGAAGGCTAAATGTACCAAACAACAGCTGAAGGCTAAATGTACCAAAATAACAGCTGAAGGCTAAATGTACCAAACAACAGGTGAAGGCTAAATGTACCAAACAACAGGTGAAGGCTAAATGTATCAAAACAACAGCTGAAGGCTAAATGTATCAAAACAACAGCTGAAGGCTAAATGTAACAAAACAGCTGAAGGCTAAATGTAACAAAACAGCTGAAGGCTAAATGTAACAAAACAACAGCTGAAGGCTAAAAACAAGAACTGTTGATAAAAGATAAATATAGCAAAAGCATAGCTAAAAGCTACCGTATTTTTCGGACTATAAGCCGCACCCCCAACATAAAAAACAGTACACCCAAATTTGTCGTCAAAAAAGTGAATTCAACATCAAAACATAAAAAGCAAACCTTTAAGAATTAAAGTTCGGAGGAATACGGTGCATTTAACTGACCTTATTTTGGTAGTTTTCTTTAACAGTTTCTGGTCCAACAAAACGTCTCATTCATCTTCCTCCGGCGCACTGAAACCATCGAAGTCCTCCTCTTCAGTGTCGGAGTTAAACAAGCTGAGAAAAGCTGCGTCACACAGCGGTATCTGTTGTCCTCCATGCTGGCTCTGAAGCTGTGTTGTCCTCTTCACGTAGCAGTCCAGCCTTTCAGAACCCATTGATGATGGTGGACTCATTCACTCTGCTCCACACAGTTAGGATCCACTGGCAGACATCAGGAAACGACGCTCTTCACATTCGGCCAGTTTTTGTGAATGATTTATCTCCGTCAGTCATCCAAGCCTCCCATTCAGCCCTGAGTGCTGCTTTAAATGCACCTTTCACACTGATGTCCAGGGGTTGCAAAAACTTTGTTGTACCTCCARGAATAACAGCAGGAATTGAGTTTGTTTTCTTGATGGCTGCTTTGACTGAATCCGTGATGTGGGCTCGCATACTGTCCAATATCTTGTCTGTCGAAGGTCCGTCGTGTCATGTCTGCTACTAGCTAAAACAAAATGGCGCTACTCCTCTGGCTAAGCTGGCAGGATGGTCGCTCAGCTGTTGACTGGTCGACGTGCCGTCACGTGATTGTTCGGCATTTGTTTTCGCACTGACCTTTCATAGTTCCCCCAAGAAACGCCGAGCCAAGCTGCTGGGAAAGCCCTCCCGCTCCAGCATACGTCACTGCATGGGATTCCTTCCCCGGGGAGTGCAATGAGGAAAGAAAAAGTCAGCAGCTCTTCACTCGACGTTTGTCCACAATCCTGGATTAAGCTCCAAAGTTTTTATCAGTCAGATTTCACCGTGAAAAAAGTCTGTTTTATCCCCTTTTATGAGTTTTTGGCCATTGACTATCTTTAAATCGCTGCTTCCTGGTCAACAGTCGGCTCTGGAAGTGGATCGCTTTTTTCTTTTTTTTTTTTCTTCTTTTTGAAGTGAGTGGTTGAAGCAAATGGAGCATAAGAGCCCCCTGGTGGCTGAAGAAAAAAATCCATGTATAAGCCGTACTGGACTATAAGCCGCATGGTTCAAAGTTCAGGAAAAAAGTCGCGGCTTATAGTCCGAAAAATACAGTAAGTGTTGTAAAGTATAGGTAAAAGCTAAAGTGTAGCAAAAAGCTAAAATATGAGCAAAACTGTTGTTAAATGCTTAATGTATTAAAACTACAGCTAAAAGCTAAACATTGTAAGTAGTGTTACTTAAAGATCTAAATAACAGCTAAAATCTAAACCTAGTCAAATATAACTAAAAGCTAAAATAAAAACACAGAATGTTGCAAAGTTTTTGCTAAAAGCTAAAAATTAGCAAACCTGTTGCTAAAGGCTAAAAATACGAGAACTTGTGCAAAATGATAACTGTAGCAAAAGAATAGCTGAAAGCTAAATGTTGAAAAATATAGCTAAAAGATAAAATGAGGAAAAAATCACAGCACAGTGCAAAACTGTCGCTAAAGTTTAAATGTAGCAAAACTACAGCTAAAAGCTAAAATGAGCAAAACCAAAGCTGAAAGCTACATGTGCCAAACTTGGGCTGAAAGCTAAAGTTAGTGAAGTGGTTGATAAAATAAAATCATATTCATGATGGAGCAGAAAGTTTTGATTAATTTGATTTAAAAAATAATAAAAATAAATTTTGCTGAAATATTTTGAAAATGTAAACAGAAGTGCTGACTCAGCACTCAGACAGTAAAACACTGAATTATGTCAATATTTGACATAAAATCAGATCTTTGATCAGATTCAGTATTTAGATTATTGACATGAAATATTTTACTTTAAAAGAAAAATGTTGACAAAAGCTTTAAAAATTAAAAATAAAAAATGAAACTGTAAGAGAAAAACTTCAGATGAATTTTAAGGATTTATAAGATTAAAGTGATTTTACTGAATAATTAGTTTTTGTTTTTAGTCACAGATAAAACAAAGATGCTGATCTTTGTTTCTGCACCTTTAAACGTCTGTCAGCTTAAACCTTCAGATAATTAATTATCAGCCCAACAGGAAGTGTTAATTAGTTCATCTTCTATAGAAAGACTCGTTAAGTCTTCGACCCGTCACTGATTAATGACTCTTTAATCCAAATCCAGTCATTGTGAGATTTTACTACAAACCTTTTTTTTTATTATTTAAAACAAAATGGAAATCCACAATTGAGAAAACGTGAGATTAGATTTAAAAACTGTCTTCAGACTGAAACAGATCTGTTCATGAAATAAAAC
>NW_013952546.1:1023954-1025404 GCF_001266775.1 Austrofundulus limnaeus
CTGTCCACCTGTCCAACTGTCCACCTGTCCAACTGTCCACCTGTCCAACTGTCCACCTGTCCAACTGTCCACCTGTCCAACTGTCCAAAGACGGTTTTCACACCTGCTCTCTGAGTTTTAAACTGAATTTGTTTTTATAAATGTCTCTGACTGCTCTGGTTCTGTTTGTTTGTTTGTTTGTTTGTTTGTTTGTTTGTTTGTTTAAATGTCTCTGACTGCTCTGGTTCAGTTTGTTTGTTTGTTTGTTTGTTTGTTTGTTTAATTGTCTCTCACCGCTGTGGTTCTGGTTTTGTTTCAGCCGACCCGCTGGTGGGAAGCATCGCCACACAGTACCTGACCAACAGAACGGAACACGACCGAATAGCTAAACAATGGACGAAGAGATACGCCACATAGACCCCCCGCGGTGAACCGTCCTCCCCTCCCCCTCCACTCCCCCTCCCCGTCACTCTCTCTACCTCTCACCCTTAGTATGTCGAAGCACACTCACTAAGTGCAACGGTAAACCTGCCCTCCTGTCGTCGCCCCCTCCCCCCTCCTCCCTGTTTTATCTACATTTTCTGTGCAAAAACAAAAAAAAAGTAAAACAGAAAAAAAAATGTCCTTTGTTCCTTGTTGACTTGAAAGCTTCTTTTTTTATACAAAGAGTAGATTGGGATTTTTATTTTCCAATATGTGAATGTTGGAAGTATTGTATTGGAGAAAAAAAAACACAGAATAATAATATTATCTTACACGTTGTCCTCCAGCTCTGCAGTATGTATTCTCATTTTCTTAGTGGCACCTGGAACAAACATGCAGACGATGCTTTGACTTTTTCTCCTCGTTTTGTTCATTTTTTAAAATCTGGTTTCTTTTCTGTGTTCGTCCTCGGTGTGTTTTCTGCATGGGTCGGGAAGGTTTGCGTCGGTGGATTCTTCTCGCTTTTTAACCTCTTCTTCGGATTTTGTTTGTACTGTATGTATTTTTTCAACGGCTTTTGAGGCAGACCGCAGAAGGCAGAGGTCTGCCTGTGAAAGAGGCAGGACTTGTATATTTACTGGCTACCCGCCACCTCTGCGACCGCAGAGTGGTTTGTCGTGCACTTGTATATCTGAAGCACCCAATAAAACACACCGTGGTTGGCTTGTGAGAAAAACTCCCTGCTGTCTGTGATCTGTGCTGCTCCTGGTTTAAAACCATCACATCACTGGTTTAAAACCATCACATCACTGGTTTTCATGAGATCAGGCTGAGAAACACGTCAGCTGGACCAAACAGTGTTGTATGAAGTACCTCAAAGTGATACCTGAGTACAAGTATAATATCAGAAAATTACTTTGGTAAAAGTTAGTTTCCTCTAAGAGTACTATATAGTGTATATACACTCACCGGCCACTTTATTAGGTACACCTGTCCAACTGCTCGTTAACACTTAATTTCTAATCAGCCAATCACATGGCGGCAACTC
>NW_013952546.1:1033437-1034462 GCF_001266775.1 Austrofundulus limnaeus
ACCTGTCTCTTACTTGTCCCCATGTCTCTTACCTGTCTCCATGTCTCTAACCTGTCCCTAACATGTCTCCATGTCTCTAACCTGTCTCCATGTCTGTAACCTGTCTCTTACTTGTCCCCATGTCTCTTACCTGTCTCCATGTCTCTAACCTGTCCCTAACATGTCTCCATGTCTCTAACCTGTCTCCATGTCTGTAACCTGTCTCTTACTTGTCCCCATGTCTCTTACCTGTCTCCATGTCTCTAACCTGTCCCTAACATGTCTCCATGTCTCTAACCTGTCTCCATGTCTGTAACCTGTCTCTTACTTGTCCCCATGTCTCTTACCTGTCTCCATGTCTCTAACCTGTCCCTAACATGTCTCCATGTCTCTAACCTGTCTCCATGTCTGTAACCTGTCTCTAACCTGTCTCCATGTCTCTAACCTGTCTCCATGTCTCTAACCTGTCTCTTACCTGTCTCCATGTCTCTAACCTGTGTCCATGTCTCTAACCCGTCTCCATGTCTCTAACCTGTGTCCATGTCTCTAACATGTCTCCATGTCTCTAACCCATCACCTGTCTGTAACCTGTCTCCATGTCTGTAACCTGTCTCCATGTCTCTAACCTGTCTCCATGTCTCTAACCCATCACCTGTCTCTAACCTGTCTCCTCCCTGTTGGTGTATGTTGACACCTGTACAGGTGAGAACAGGTGACATGAGTACTAAATGTCAGGTTTAAAAGCCACTTTGTATTAATTTGTAACTGGTTCTGATCCGTCTCCTCATGGCTCAGAATAAGGATCAATCAGTGAGACGAGCAACAAAATAATGTGGGCAGCCCAGAATAGAGCTGCTCAAACCACACAGCTCTGATTCAGTGAGGAGGAGGAAAATGTCCTGATTTTCCTACAGTTTGAGTCTTCAGATGGTGTCCAACTGTCCACCTGTCCAACTGTCCACCTGTCCACCTGTCCACCTGTCCACCTGTCCAACTGTCCACCTGTCCAACTGTCCACCTGTCCAACTGTCCACCTGTCCAACTGT
>NW_013952546.1:1035768-1037966 GCF_001266775.1 Austrofundulus limnaeus
ATCAGACCGTTTAAGGCGGAGCTAGTTAAACAGTCTGATGTCATCAGACCGTTTAAGGCGGAGCTAGTTAAACAGTCTGATGTCATCGGACCGTTTAAGGCGGAGCTAGTTAAACAGTCTGATGTCATCGGACCGTTTAAGGCGGAGCTAGTTAAACAGTCTGATGTCATCAGACTGTTTAAGGCGGAGCTAGTTAAACAGCCTGATGTCATCAGACTGTTTAAGGCGGAGCTAGTTAAACAGTCTGATGACATCAGGCTGTTTAAGGCGGAGCTAGTTAAACAGTCTGTCATCAGACTGTTTAAGGCGGAGCTAGTTAAACAGTCTGATGACATCAGACTGTTTAAGGCGGAGCTAGTTAAACACCTTTAATAACAGGCGGCTGCCTGTAAATAAAAATAAATAAACTTTAGCCGACTGGTTTTACATTTCTTAACAGGTTTTAGCTTAGTTTAGTTTGTATATCACAGATGATTCAAGCTGCTTCCTGGAGCCTCGGCTGCTTTTAGCACATTCAGCCTTTCTCCAACAGCTGAGGAGAGTGACGCCGCAGCGTGGCGACAGTGTTAAACTTCCTGTTATTCGATATCTGTTTTTAAAATGAAAAACGAATGACCAAAAACATAACTGACCATGGCCCCTCTTCTCTTTAATGCATCTGTGGTTTCTAAAAAGGATTTTGAAAAGATGTTTCTGGATGGCATTCATACACTTATTTGCATGATAGAGCTTTAAGCAGAATCTATGGTTGGCATAGCGATGCCCAGAACTGAACCAGACCTGTTTTTAATGCAGCGAACCCTGAGGATCTGAAGATCCTGACCGTCCAACATCGACTTTTATCCTTTGAGCTCAAAGATTTCTACAGATTCTTCTAACCTGTTGATGAGGTCATGAACTGTGTTTCCACTGAGGAACTTTATTCTGAAATTGCTCCACTGTTTTTATACGCAGTTCTTCACAGACTGGGGAACCTTTTCCCATCTTTACTTCTAAAATGCTCTTTTTTATATGAAATCCTATGACTGATTGTTACCAATTAAAGTAATTAGTTGTAAAATCCTCCAGTTTTAACTTTTAATTCAACTGTTTTTGAACCGTGTTGCTGCCAAAGTCAAAATGGTGTGTTTTATTTTTTTAAGTATAATTTTTTTTATTTTAAACATGTTTACTGGGTTTTGTTGTGAATAATATGAGGTCTGAAAATCATTGCTTGAGTTTTTATTGACATTTTTTTTTGATTGTGTATTTATGAGGAATAGGAGTTGAGCTTTTATTGTGAAAGTGAAAAGTAAAAGCAGAAGCTGCTCTGATTAGTATCAGTAAGAATGATGCAGTTTGTGTGTAAGAACTTATGTAATAGCTAAAACCAGGTCCCTGATCATAAACCTTCCTCTCATCTCAACCTGCTGCCTTTTTTTATTTTTTTTAAGCGGCCCGGGGGTCAGAGAGATGTCTTATCTTTGATCCGGGGGTCTAAAAGACGTTTTATCTGTTTGTCTCTTTATCTGCGGCGCCTGTCAGGACGTCTCTTCAGCTGATAAACGAGGCAGAAAACAGAGAGCCGAGTGTCGGCTCGGGCCCATGTGGTGGTCTGCGATCAGGACGGGGACAGAGCCGGTCAGTTTGGGGTCACAGGCGGGTTCACGGGACGGTCACCGGCTCAGGGGGGTCCGAGGAAAGACCAGACCTGTTTCCAGTGGTGGAGGTGGAGGAAAACACCTGGAAACCAGAAAACCTGGACAGTAAGACCACCTGTCACCTGGGACGACTGGAGCCAGGCGCAGTTTTCTGTTTTTAGACTGGTGTTTTTTAAACAGTGTAAAAAAAACATTCAGATAAAAAGAAAAATAAGTGTAAATCTAGAATAATCAAGGTTAAAAAAAAACAGACGTTTTTATTTATTATTTTACTCACAAAATCTGTTCCATTTTTAGAACAAAAATCACAATTTTTATTCATTATAAAAAAGTGGACCTTTTTCTTAGTCTTTAACCTTAAAATAAAGTACATAAAAATGTATGTAAATAACTAAGTAGATGATTTTGCGTTGTATTAAACAGAAGAGTTTGACGTTTTTATTTTTATTTATTGGAATAAATTCTGGACAAACAAAATTACAGCAAAGATAAAAAAAAACCTTCAAATTAAATAAAACTACTACTGGTTCTGTTCATAAACATTTTATAGGTTTTAAT
>NW_013952546.1:1038717-1043032 GCF_001266775.1 Austrofundulus limnaeus
CTAGTAATATATTTACTGAGAAAAATGGTGACGTGTTCAATACTTATTTTACCCGCTGTATATATGTATATGTGTGTAATATACTGTTAGCTCCTGAGCTATCAGTAGCTCCCAAGCTAACATCACATTTTAGTAATATAGCGTTAGCTCCTGAGCTAATATGTAGCGCCCAAGCTAACACCACATATATATTACTAATATCTTTACATATAGTTTTAGCTTCCAAGCTAACACTACGTACATTTTAGTAATATAGCGCTAGCTTCTGAGCTAATATTAGCTCAGGCGCTAACGCGAATGCTAAAAAGGCAGCTCTGTTGTCCTCCATCCTCATTTTCAGTGTCCTGCTGAGTCATTTCTACACTCTTTTTTTCATTATTTCCCATCAATGCTTTGCTGTGTAAATAACATGGCAACGTCTGTGACAATATCTTTTTAACATTTACAACAACTAAACAGCCTACAATCTTTTTACAGTTGAAGTAAATCTTTTTAAAATGTCTAATGCTACAACTGGTCAGGAGATCCCTTTAAAAATAGCTTCTGAGCATTGCACGGTCTGACCTTTAGGGTGGATTTGCTGGGACATTCACTCCTGGAAGATTAGCAGCTGTAAATGTTTCTTTAAGATGATAGTTTTGATTATTAATTTATTTTCAGAAAATTTGATTGATAGTCAGAAACTAAACAAGGCTCTTGTTTTTTTATGTTTTAAACCAATTTTTAATGTCAACCACCATAATAAAAGGCAGCAGGTGAAATGCATTCCTTCAAGGCTTTTATTTATATTTGCAGCAAGTTAATCTTTGCTTTTAAAAATATAAAGTTTTACAAAAACTTTGTTTTTCTTTATGTTGTTGTTCTTGGAGGATGATTTTTGTTGTTGTTGTTGACCCGTTTGCTTGTCGGTGTTGTGTGATGTGACGTTGTGTGTTTGCAGCAGTGGAGACCCACAGCTCCAGCTCCTGTTCTGGTTCGGACGACCCGTTCGCCAGCCCGCCCTCCCCTCCCCCGCCCCCGCGCACCTACAAGCCCTGCTTTGTGTGTCAGGACAAATCCTCGGGCTACCACTATGGAGTCAGCGCCTGCGAAGGCTGCAAGGTGACGCCATCGCCTCCGCCAGGCTCGAAATCCTGCCTTCGAAAATTAAAGGTGTCGTTTACGTTTTTACGACCCTGTTACGTACTTCCACCCTGCAGGGGTTCTTCCGCCGCAGCGTGCAGAAAAACATGGCGTACACGTGTCACCGCGACAGGAACTGCATCATCAACAAGATCACCAGGAACCGCTGTCAGTACTGCCGCCTGCAGAAGTGCTTCGCCGTGGGAATGTCCAAAGAGTGTGAGTGTTTGGTTCTTTTCAACACAAACTGTCATCCCCTGGAACTTTACCAAAACCAGGTCTGTTGGTGGGTCCCATCAGGTCAGAGGCGGAGGGCCGGGGATTGGCCACGCCCCTTTTACATTTTATTTTAATTTTCAGTCCTGAAGAATTTGAGAGCACAACTATTTGTTTGCTGTTTGAACTCTTGTTTGATTTGAACTTGTTTTTGTGTGACACAAACACACTTTCTGTGACAATTAGACGACAACGGGAGCCAATCAGCTCCTTAGGTTAATTAAAGGAATCCAACCACTCATCCAACCATTCACCCATGTATACAGCTATACAGTACATTCATCCAACATCCATCCAACATCCATCCAACCATCCATCCAACCATTCAACCATACATCCACATATACATCTATACAGTACATTCATCCAACATCCATCCAACATCCATCCAACCATCCATCCAACCATTCAACCATACATCTACATATACATCTATACAGTACATTCATCCAACATCCATCCAACCATCCATCCAACCATTCAACCATTCATCCACATATACATCTATACAGTACATTCATCCAACATCCATCCAACCATCCATCCAACCATTCAACCATACATCCACATATACATCTATACAGTACATTCATCCAACCTTCCATCCACCATACATACTGTATATCTATACTGTACATCCATCCAACCATTCATCCAACCACTCATCCAAATACAATACATCTGTAATGTACATTCATCCAAAATCCATCCAACCATCTATCCAACCATCCAACCATTCATCTAACGTACATACATCTATACCGTACATTCATCCAACCATTCATCCAACATCCATCCATCCATCTATACAGTACATTCATCCAACATACATCAAACCTTCCATCCAACCATTCAACCATTCATCCAATATACATAAATACATCTATACAGTACATTCATCCAACATACAGCCAACTATCCATCCAACATACATCCAACCATTTATCTAACCACTCATCTATATACAATACATCTCTACTGCACATCCATCCAGTCACTCGTCTAAGCACTCCATATACCATATCCATCTACATCTATCGTCCACCTACAATCCATATACATCTATACTGTTTATTCATCCAACATCCATCCAACCATTTATCCAACATTCCATCCAACCATCCGTCCATCTGTCAGCCCAATCGTCTACTATCCTTCATTTATTCACGGTCGGGTCAGGGAGACAACGGGTCCAGGATGAAAACCCAGACCTCCCTCTCTCCAGCTCCTCATGATGAATCCAAAGGTGTTCTAGGTCAGAGAGGAGGATCTCTATACGTTTTACTGCAGGTTTTGGATCTGCCGCGGGATCTCCTCCCCTGTGGATACATGCTGGGAAACCCTCCAAATGGAGGCATCAGCTGCTCTAACGACCTCAGTTGACTCTATATGATGAGGAGGAGCAGCGGCTCGACTCTTAACTCCCCACACATGAAAAAGCTCCTCAGCTCACCTCTAAGAGTGCGAACACTTTACAGAGAAAACCTGTTTTAGTCGCTTGTATCCAAGATCTTTTTTATTTGGTTACGATCTATACCTCATGACTGTAGGTGAGAGGTAGAACGTAAACGGATCAATAAATCAAGAGCTTTGTCAAGAAGATGCCGGTCCACACTAACGCCCTCGTTATTATCTGTATTTACTCAGATAAAAAATACAAAACATTGAGATCAAAACGTCTTTTGCAAGGGGTGACCTGTCCAATAGCCCATGTCACAAAACATTGATCAAAAACAGTTCTTAGTTCTGTGTAGAAAAGAGCACCGATAAGACGGAACCAAATCCAGTTGGAGAAAATCCAAAGATTTAATCATTTAAAACAAGCTCTGCATGTTTTCCCACTCCGTCTCAGCATCACTCGTGAACAAGACTCCCACATAATCCCAGATCAAGACAAACAATTGAATTTCATTTACATCTAGGCCATCTTCACAGCACCGGCAAAAGTTTTTGGGCGACGTGATCCAAAACCGTGTTGGTCAGCGTTACATCAACGCTTGACAAGCATCGTGAACTCTAATGTGGAGGCGGAGCTTTAAAATCTGGGTCAAGGCAGGGGTTGACCAATCAGGAAGAAGAAATCTGGTTCCGGAAGCAGGGACTCGACATGTGATCACTGACTTTTCACACAATAAACAAATCATCCATGAAACAAACAGCCATTTCTTCAATCTCATGGACTGTTTATGTGACAATTTTTACACCTGTAGAATCTTAAAAATGTTTGATTTTAATACAAACAAATAGAATATTTTCCCTTTTTTCATTTCTGCTGGTTTGTTTTTTTCTTTTTTTTGTTGTCAACAAGGTCAGTTTTAACACTTTTAGTTGAAGGTTTAAGTAAATTATTTCAGTCTTTCAGCCATTTTTTAGTCTATAGTCTTGCAGCAGATTTTAAATTATTCAGATTGTCTTCCTAAGTTTTTAAAAATCTCAGTAAAAAAAGTAGTTATTGCTCCAGTGGACATGCTGAATAAGCATCCATCACAAAGAGAAACAAACATCTGTTTTCTAAAGATGTTGTCTTCTTTTTTTATTCACTTCTTTCAACTCATTCATCTCTTTGGGTTCATCCAGCCGAAGATTTAATCCCTTCATACACGCACAGGTTTGTTTTTATATCCCTGAGGGGACCGTAGATTGACTTCCATTCAGTTTTTTTTTTTTGGTAATTTTATTGCCTAACCCTGCCAATTTACCCTAAAACTAACCCAAACTCAATTCACACCTTGGTCGTGAACTGAACCCCAACTCGAAATTAGCATCCGTACCCGTGGAGACTGGGCTTTGGTCCCCGCAATGCATGTTTGGTCCCCACAAGGCTGCCTTTTTCTGAAAAATGTTTCCCGTGATGTGGTAAAAACGTAAACACACACACACGCACGCACGCACGCACGCACGCACGCACGCACGCACG
>NW_013952546.1:1043238-1044813 GCF_001266775.1 Austrofundulus limnaeus
ACCCACAACAGGGCGGAAAGTGCTTGCGGACAACACAGGATGAATGTTACAACAACAAGGGTGAGTTATGAACTGTAAATGTTTTAACTGTCTAATTTAGCTGTTTCTACCCTCTGTGTTGGAATACGAGGGGAGAAAGAACAGCTGTGTTTAAGTTTCTTTACCGAACGGGTGCTCAGCACCATGTTTTACTTTCACTTTCGCCCCGCACTGTAATCAGCGTGTCCGTGTTGTTTTTCTTTTTTAAAATGCTGGAGCGTTTCAAACTGTGATCTAAAGTTAACGTCAGCTGCTTTAAATGCATTTTTTGCCTGGTGTTAAAAACGGGAGCAGCAGAATGAGGCAGAGAAGCTGTGAGCGTTGTGTGTGTGAAATCCTCATCAGGATAGCAAGATGGATGTGTCTCTCCTTTTTTTCTCAGTGTTGCTGTTTTTGCATCAAAAAAGCTGGGAACATAGTCATTTTATGTAACAAAATATCTTATTAATCTTAATCTTATTAATATACAAATAAAAACAGAATATTTAGCACTAGATAAAATAAGTAATGAATTTATTTTTTTATTTTTATTTTTTAAGAAAGGGCTGAAATAAGAAACCCTGTGTGGCAGCACTTTATACAGCCTCTTCAGACAAGGCTTAGCTAATAAATGTTTTTTTTAGTTTGTTTTGTTTTAAATTAAGACTTGTGTAACATTTGTTATCATTCTTATTTTTATCATGTTAATGGAGGGAGGAAGAAAAAGTAGTATCGGCTTCAAGAATCAGCCAAAAAATATCGGCTGCAGTGTTGTTTTAGTCACTCTATATTTATGTTTTTTTTCTTATTCAAAATACTTTGTGTTAGATGAGTTTTAATGGTGCAACTTCAAACTAACGTGTAATATTCTTTTATGCTATTTTAACTAGACTTTACCTGGCTGCAATGCATTTCAAGGAAAATGCATGTCTGCAGATTATTCTTTCCCAAGCTCAAGAAGGGAGAAGCCTATCAGAACTCCTGAAACCCTAAGTAAGTCTTACCACATTAGTCACTTATAGTATGCCAACTTGATTTCAATAAATCAAAATCATCCATACTTTAATTATATCTCCCTTATTCAAAGTCGTGTCACAAGGGCATGTGATGTGTGAAAGTGTTGAATGAGAAACTTTTCCTCACAATGTTGAACAAAAATTACAAAAATAAGTGACACTTTACTGTTTCTACTATGCAAAGACTGTGTACATTTTAATGTTGTTGATGTTTTCCAGACTGCGCTGTGGATTCATCTCCAGTTGTCTCAGACAAGGCCAGCATCTCCACACCACCTCCTGATGCACGCGTCTTCACTACACGTCCTGATGCACGCGTCTTTACTACACGTCCTGATGCCACATCTTCACACCACTCTCTATACCACATCTGAATTCAGTCCACACCCAGTGGGAGGACCCTTCACAACAGGATCACACATACTTCCACAGATCTCACAGAAAGGACGTGCAGGACAAGATGACTCAGTGTGATGAGGTTGCATTTTTGTGACCCATCATATCAAAATGAGGATTAAGTCGAATTTGGTCAAAATGACCT
>NW_013952546.1:1045198-1047789 GCF_001266775.1 Austrofundulus limnaeus
GTTTATCAAGGAGTAATAAAGTATATAAATTCTTACATTCAATGTTGTCAGTACATCATCATGTCACTTTCCAGTGTTTTCTGGAGAAGGAAAAGAGGCTGAATTTGTGCTTTGCTAACACCATCTCTGAAGTCTTTGTGTGAAAGATGATGAGGTGTGTTTGGGAGTACTTCTGTCATTAAAGCCCTGGAGTTAGAGTTGAAATGATGCTCTGCCTTGTGGCGTTTGAAATTTATCTGGCCTAGATGTTTGGGTTCCAGGTTCTTTGCTGTCTCACAGACCTGTGACATACAATATTATTTACAGTTCCAAAGTAAGAATGTGACTGATCATTTAATTATGATTTAAGTTCTGATTTGACATATGGAACTCAATAGGCTAATTGGGAAAGAAAAATCAAAACAATTACATTTTATTTGCTTTTTGTACATTTCAAACTAACAGTCAAGCACAAAAATCTATTTATTTAAAATAATTTCACATCTGTACAGTGAGTGTGAGTACAGTATATTGTAGTTGTTAAATTAAAAAATACTTTATTGATTACAAAAGTAAATTATATAATATAATAGTGTTCAAATGCATGTATTTTAGTTTAGCTATGCTCCCCAGTGTAGGTAAGGACATAGAGTGTGTAAATAAATAACACACCATTGTGACACATTCRTTTGAAGACGTGRTTCTGCAGGTTTGTCATTCTGAGTGTCTTGCACTGGGTCAGACTCTGGCTCGTACATGTAAGGCTGGATTGACAAGTCTACCGTTGTTGACATCCTTATACTTTCTTGCCATCTGCCATCACTAATATGCACCTTCATATACATTCATTTTTGTACTGTACTTTACGGTGTATATATGAATATAAATAAGCATTTGTGTGTATGCATATGTGTACATTGGTACATTACTATATATCACATGTGTATATTGTGGGGTTTTGTTTGTTATCTTTTATTAATCTTTCATTATTCTTCTCAGCCTCTCTTGTATTAAGCTGCAGTAATGTGCAAAATTCCAGACTGTGGGATCAATAAAGTTTTATCTTATCTTATTTTATCTTAAAAACAGTTTTTAGTCGGTAGATAACTGTGTTGTTGCTATGAAACTACAAATATGGCCGAACAGGGTGGAGTCGAACGCTCAGCGACCTGGAGGGGGCGGGGTGTGAAATATCTCATTTGTATTTAAAGAGACCGCACCAAAACAGCTTGCTCTGAGGCGCAACTCAGAACAGGGGTAAACCAAGGAAAGCAAGGAGTCTTTGGAGAAACAAAAACGAGGAATTAAGACCAAAGCGTTGCAGTTTTATTTTAAATAGACCATAAGTGAATGATTTAGATGTGAAAAAGAAGGATTTAAAAGCATGATATGATACCTTTAATGTTCGTCATATTTGAAGCATGTTGCAGCAGGAGGATGCAAAAGAGGGCCGACTCATGTGGAAAAAACACCTCATTCCACCTCTGGTGTCACCCCCACCCCGCCGAACAAACATAAACCCCCCAAACTCCTTTCTGACTGAAGCCTGAAAATATTAGATAAGCAGCAAAAAATATACTGGAGGATAAAAATAAAAAGAGGCGGAAGTTGAATAAAGTTCGGCAGCGATGGAGAGACAGCGAGATCGGAAGTGAGCAATGAGATATCCGAAATTTATTGAATTTATTATATTTGTATAACTATATTTCATAGTTAGCAGCTAACATACCTCTGAATGAAGTGATGGCTGCAGGCACCGGCTTTCTGCTCCTCCTGACCACAGATGGTTTAAAATCCACTTTTTACGTTGTCGTTCAGTGAGCGTTCTGCATTTTTCATCTTTGTGTACCAATCAGTGTTATCATAGATTGTCATAGGGTTGGGCAGAATCGTGCGGAATTATTCATCAGAAAAACTTTTGCTTGTTATTATTTGGCATCTGGTGATGTAAGACGTGTGTGGTACCGACAGCCTCAATAAATCTTTAGGTTTTGTCGAAAACTCATTCATCTTCATCATACGAGTCATGTCTGACATATTAATGAACAAATTGTTGTTATATATCTTGAAATAGTATCTAAATCCATACAATATAAACTCTACAGTATTTTCCTCCATAGACATTTTACCCCCTGCCCTCCAGTGGAGATTGCGCACTCTTCGAAACCACATGACTGAAACCCAGCTGCTGGTGTGGTGGTAGCTGAGAGTCGCCTCCAACACGTAGCTGGAGTGCTAACAGATTGTGTTTAAACTTTGGTTTTATTTATTGGGGTGTCTGTTAGACTAGACTCCTTGGATTTTATTGAAATGAATCATTGGTTGTAAATTTTACAACTGGTTTATATTTGGAGCCAATCCAATTCAAGATGGCTGCCACACCAACCAACCATAGAAAACACAAAAATGGCTATAACTCAGCTATTTTAAAATATATTGAGCTGAAAATTGCCAGGGTGGTAGCTGAGTGTCATCCTCATCACTTAATGAAACCAAATAAAAAATTCAAGATGGCCGCCATGCCAACCAACCATAGAAAACACAAAAATGGCTATAACTCAGCTATTTTAAAATATATTGAGCTGAAAATTGCCAGGGTGGTAGCTGAGTGT
>NW_013952546.1:1047996-1051289 GCF_001266775.1 Austrofundulus limnaeus
TGAAACCAAATAAAAAATTCAAGATGGCCGCCATGCCAACCAACCATAGAAAACACAAAAATGGCTATAACTCAGCTATTTTAAAATATATTGAGCTGAAAATTGCCAGGGTGGTAGCTGAGTGTTATCCTCATCACTTACTGAAACCAAATAAAAAATTCAAGATGGCCGCCATGCCAACCAACCATAGAAAACCTAAAAATAGCTATAACTCAGCTACTCTAAGACATATTGAGCTGAAAATTGTTAAGGTGGTAGCTGAGAGTCCTCCTCATCACATACTGATACAAAAAAAAATTCAAAGATGACCGCCACAGCCAACCGACTATAGGAGGCATAAACATGGCTATAACTTGGCTATTTCAAGACAAACTAAGCTGAAAACTGGTGTAGTAGTTGTATCTGTATAATAACTCCTAATTGTTCACGAGCAATGTTTATTTTATGTTTATGAAGTTCCTAAATGGCTAGTGGAATAAAAAAAATGCATCACATCCAACAAGCAGTAACAAGACCATTTGAGGAATCGAGAAATTTTAGTTTCAATACCAAATCATATTAATTTCTGGCTTCTTCACACCTCAAACTGTCAGATTAATTAAATAAATTCCTCTTTCATGAAATCCGTAACTTTTAAAAAGTTGATTTAACAAAGCTAAAAACTTTTCCGAGTATTTCTCTGTGACTGCAGCAGTGCTCTAGCGCCACGCTGAACAATGGAACTGAAGTCAGACTCGGTGCAACGCTCTGACCCAGATATGTGAGAATGTGTTGTACGATGACGGAGGATCTGCTACATTCTGTCATCGTGGCCTCCCCACACTCGGCCACCAAACAGGTTACATAAACAAACACATGTATCAGACAGATGTACGCCACGTAACGGCTGCCCCGGATGCTTCAGTAAATGTGTAAAGCGATCGCTCCTGGAGTGTTTACACAATCGTGGCTGGATGTAGGGCATCCAGAGGAGGGAGGAGGAGGAGGAGAGGGAGGAGGAGGAGGAGACTTGAGTGGTTGCATAACCCTACGCTGCTCTGCCATGTGCTGCCCCAGGCGAGTCAGTGGGACACACCAGAAATGTGTTGACACCATTAGAGGTGATTACGAAAGGCTAACCTGGATGTTTTCAGGCTTCACATGCTTCCTGAGCTAAGAGATGACCCCCGCAGATCTCAGACAACTGTTTACGAGGTTTTTTTAAAGGCCTAAAGACCACAGAGCCACGCAGACTCTGCTCCGATAAAATACATGTTCTTTTCCGCTGAAGCATGTTTTCAATAGAAGCAGCTGATCTGTGTGGTTCATCAACGGGAAAGCATATCCTGCTGAACAAGATTTAATTTATCAGAACAGGACAATAGTTTGATGCTGAGTCAGCAATTTAATTACTTCAGCATACTTCAATATTATGGATATTCATGTGTCATAACATTCTGTTCATTGTGGAGATTCTTCCTTTGCACTTTTTTAATATGACGTTCAAAAACATTTAGCTACATTTACAAATAATTGCCTCACAAAAAGCCATTAAAGTCTTTTTAATTTATTCAAAATCAAAGTTCTGTTTTGTTTACTCGCTGTGATTATGTTCTCCTGTTCTACTTTTAGCTGGTTGTTACAGTTTTGTGACTTTGAGATTTCCTTTTGCTACTTTTAGCTCATCCATGCTACTGCTAGTTTTTAGCTCTTCTTTTGTTACCTTTAGCTTCTAACTATCATTTTGTTGCTTTTAGCTCATCCATGCTACTGTTATTTACTCCTCCTTTACTACTTTTAGCTTTGAACGATCATTTTGTTGCTTTTAGCTTGTCCATGCTACTGTTATTAGCTCTTCTTTTGCTACTTTTAGCTTCTAACTATCATTTTGTTGCTTTTAGCTCATCCATGCTACTGTTATTAGCTTCGCCTTTGCTACTTTTAGCTCATCCATGCTACCGTTATTAGCTCATCCTTTGCTACTTTAGGCTTTGAACTATTATTTTGCTTTTTGCTAGACTTTTTTAGCTTTAAAACTTAGTTTCTGCTTATTCAGCAAACTTTGTTCCTCAGAATGCTAATTGTCCAGTACTGAATGTAGGTCCACCTCAGCTAAATGACCTCAGTCTACACAAACACGTCTCACACAAACACAAATCCACACCTCAGTGGATTTTACAGCTAAACACTGAGCTAAAGTTTGGAAAGAAGAATCCTTCTTCCAGATCATCTAAAGACCTGATCAAAGTTTTTGTTTTCTTAACATTTTGTACATTTCTTCCTCCAGCTGTGAGGAACGACAGGAACAGGCGAAAAGGCAAGAAGGAGGCGGTGAAGATGACCATCATGGAGACGTACGAGTTGACGGCGGAGCTCGGTCTGATCGTGGAGAAGATCTGCAGAGCTCACAGAGAAACCTTCCCCTCCCTCTGCCAGCTGGGAAAATACACCACAGTGAGTCTGTTAGCCACATCAGCAAAACGGTAGCTGGAAGCTAAAAGAGGCAAAACGTTAGCTACAAGGTAAAAGAGGCAAAAAGTTAGCTAGAAGCTAAAAAAAGGGCAAAAGTGTACCTAAAAGGAAACAATAACAAAACACTATGCTAGAAGTAAAAAAAAAAATCACAGGCTAAAAGTTAAAAATTGTAAACAGTAGCAAAAACACCAAAATGTTAGTTTGAAGCTAAAAGTGAAAAATTACAAACCAAAAGCTAGAAATAGCAAATGGCTGGCTAACAGCTAGTATTAGCAAAGAGCTAGCTAAAAGCTAAATGTATTACAACAGTAGATGAAAGCTAAAAGTAGCAAAGGAAGAGCTGAAGTATAAAGTAGCAAATGCTTACCTAAAACCTAAAAGTTACAAAAGGCTAACTTAAAGCTAGAAGTAGCAAATCCCAAGCCAAAAGCTAAAAGTAGTAAAACAATAGCTAAAAACAGCCAAAGGTTAGCAGCTACAAGTAAACAATGGTTAACTTAAAGCTAAAAGTAACAAATTACCAGTTAAATGCTAAAAACAGCAGCTAGCTTAAAGCCACTAATAGCAAAGAGCCAGCTAAAAGCTAGTGTCACAACAGTTGATAAAAGCTAAAAGTAGCAAAACTAGAGCTTAAATCCTAAAATATTAAAACGTCAATCTAAACTCTAAAAGTAGTAAAAGCTAAAATGTAGATGTAATAAATCAAAAGCCTCAAATTTTAGCTAAAAACAGCAAATGGTAAGTTAGAAGCTAACTTAAAGCTAAAAGTAACAAGAAGCTAACAGCTAATATAGCATAGCAGTGACTAAAAGACGACAATATAATATATAATATAATAT
>NW_013952546.1:1052818-1057870 GCF_001266775.1 Austrofundulus limnaeus
ATATAAAACTGAAACACAGCTTTAATTATATGACAACAATAAAACAGGTTAAACTTAAAAATGATCAGACTTTTTATTTTCAGCTTTACTGTAAACGCCTCCATCAAAATAACAATAATAATAACCTGAAAGTGAGACTTATGTAACTTTACAGCTGTTGTTTTTGTTGCGTCTTTTGTTTTAGAACAAAGGTTTGAAATTAAAATCATAACAGGAAAAACACGAGACCTGATTTGTGGTTTATGTAACACATCACGTTTGTCTCCGGCAGAAAACCTTTTATGTTTCTGCATTCAGATCATTTATCTTTTATTAATCCTTCTCAATCAATTGTTCTTTTGGAACATTCCTACTCTACTTCTGGTTTGAAGCGTCGGTGGGCGGAGCTAGTGCCCGGACGTGGCTAAAACCAGACGTGTTATTAAAAAACTATTCCTGGACTGATTCTTTACAAGAATCAGTCAATTAAAGTACATGAGATTATTAAATTAAATCAGAAATAATTCCAGTGAACTCTGTGTCTGACAACTTAAATATACATAAAAACATTAACGTTTTAACTTTTTTTTTACTTTTTCATTTGTAGATGTTAGATTTTAGCAACTGGTTTGTGCTCTTTGGTTTAAGCTGATATTTTGTGAATTCTATTCAGTGTTAAGTTGATTTTTGCTTTTAGCTACATTTATAATACCTTTATCTGTCCTAATAATTTAGCTTTTGACAATTGTTTTGCTACTTTTGAATTTCCGCTACTGGTTTCTTTGTTTTAGCTTTAAGCTACTGTTTTGTTTATTTTGTTTTTCAGCTTCTGCATTGCTGAATCTTGACTTTTAGTTACTGTTTAAGTGTTTGATCTTAATTCTAATCATGTTATTTTAATCAATAAGATGAAAAAAGAAAGAAGATTTTTTTTTTCTTTTTGTGCATCAAAACAAACCCGAGGAGATAACATCAGCGGCACGTGAATTAGTTGTTTCACACACGTTTCTTACAAGGAAGTAATGTTTTTTATTTGAGTTGCTGCTTGTTTTAATGTTGGAAACAAACCACTGAACATGTTTTATGAGAAGTGGAACAATGAGACGCTCCCTTCGCTGACAGGAAGAATAACTCAAATATCTCTGCGGCTGCAGCTGCAGCTACCATTAGTCTTTATGAGGAAATGTTCTTGTTGAGTCTTAAAAACATTCCTGAAGCTATTTTAGTTTGTGGGTGGACAGAGTTTGAACAAAACAATATTAATTTAAAAATATCTTGATCAGAATTATCCCAGTGTTTCTTCATGAACCGCTCAATAAATAAAATACTTTAAATCTTACTTTAGCCTCATTTCAGGAGCAAAATATTTAAAGATTGTTCACCATAATCATGCAAGTTTAAGTTGAGCGAGCTCGTTCGGTTCTTTTATCGTAATCTTTCAAACTTTCTTATTTTAGCTGCTTTCAAAATCTCACAAAGACATTGTTTGTTCCATTTTTTTAGCTAAATCTCCAAATATTGCAAGAAGTAACAATTTATCAGGCATGAATTATTATTTCTTTCACAATAATTCACATTTTAAAGAGGCGCAACCTTAAAATCAGGCAGATTTTTGTATTTTGTGAATTGTTTTCCTATAAAAATGTGTTAAGTTGAACAAGTAGAAGAATAAATAAAATATTTTGGGCTTAAAAACAACTTTCTACAGCAGGGGGCATCATGCCTTTAAAATATAAAGACCTGCAGAGGTGCATCATCGTTCAGCTAATCAATCACAGATTGCAGCTAAAATCCTGTTTTGGTAACAAAAAACCTAAAGATTTAATTTAAAGTTGTTCGTTACCCAACGTGTTGCCACAAAAATGGTTCATTTCTTGAGTTTAGGAGCTTTTTATGACAAAAATAAAAAATATAATAAAAAATAGTCAATTCGACATCGCCTGGCGCCAAAAAAAACAAGAAACAAAAAATTATCTTGTGTATTATTTAAAAGAAGAATGTAAATACATGATCCCCATCCTGTCATCTCCTCCACCTCAGAACTCCAGTTCAGACCACAGGATCCAGCTGGACCTGGGCCTGTGGGACAAGTTCAGCGAGCTCGCCACCAAGTGCATCATCAAGGTGGTGGAGTTCGCCAAGCGGGTGCCGGGCTTCACCGGCCTGACCATCGCAGACCAGATCACCCTGCTCAAAGCCGCCTGCCTCGACATCCTGGTGAGTCCGCGGCCTGAAAATCTGCTTTTATTTAGACCTAAAAACAAAACAACACGGGGCTCTCAGGTCTGATGGGGAACCTTCAGAGAGAGGAGGTGTTTTAGTCTTGGCCGACCTTCAGCGTCAGGTCCGCGTGTCGCCCTCACCATCTGTCTGACTGTTTACCTAAATGACTCTGGTCTCCACGGGGAGTCAATCCACAAAGAAAAGCTCTGTTATATTTCATCTTTACTCCCCACTCTTCTGATGAAATGTTCTGGATCGTCTTTTTGCCAAATTCTCTGTTTATTTACTCACAAACCGTCCACATTACGTCATACTGCATCACAAACACGATAACTGTCTACATTTCGGGGGAAATGTTGATATTTATTTAACAATAATCAAAGGACTGAGAGGGAGGATGTATGAAGTCTTCTCCTTATACACAGGGGCGGAGCCAGAGGGGTGGCCCCGGGGTAGCACCTACACACAGGGGCGGAGCCAGAGGGGTGGCCCCGGGGTGGCACCTGATGGCCACCCCAGGTGCCACCCCCAATTGATAGAAAAGTGGGTGGCAATTGCATGTAATATTTCAAAGTCTGGTGTAGAGGGACCCTATCAGTGTGTGGAACAAATAATAACTTTTCTAAATCACTAAATTAATATCAAACAACTATTGTCTGTAAAAGTTCTGCGGTTTAAGAATCAGTTAATAAAAACAGGCGACCTCCAGTGGCACATCTCTAAGACAGCGATGACATGGAGCAACCAGAAAAGTTCCCTAAGAAACTACTGTCACGTGGCCGTCACTCTAAACTCGCAGCTCCCACCACGCCTAATTTCTTCTGTTCAAAAGTAACTGAAATATATCCCTTTTAAATTAGCTTTGGTGGCCATGTTGGACTGTGTTTTAGAATTTAGATAACGTTAAAGATGTTTATCGACTACTACTACACTCATTTTCAGCTGTGTATGTTAGAAATGGCTGAATTATAGCCCTTTGTAAAATTAGCAATAGCATTAGCGGTTAGCTTAGTTGGGATTAGCAATTGGCATGTGTTTGGCATCAGCTACACCACAACAAATTTCACATCTGTAAGTCTTAAAAAAGCTGAATATAAAGTCATTTAAAGTTAACTGTGGTGGCCATCTTGAAATTTTGATCATTTAGAATTTGGCATTGTTGGCTAGTGCTAAACTGATTTTTATCATTTTTTAGATCTAAAAATGGCAGAATTAAAGTATAGCCCTTTGTAAAGTTAGCAATAGCATTAGCAGTTAACTTAGTTGGGATCAGTCACACAAAACAAATTTTAGGTCAAATATAGCCTTTTAAAGTTAACTGTGGTGGCCATTTATAATTTTTTATAATCATTTAAAATTTGGTAAAGATTGTTTTTGGCTAGTAATAATCTAATTTTTAGCTTTTTTGTCTAAAAATGTCTAGCATTAGCAGTTAGCTTAAATTAGGACTAGCAATCGGAATATTTTTTTGACAATTCTTATCAACAATTATACTAAAATTCAGCTCAATATTTCTTAAAGCAGCTGATTTAGAGCCATTTGAAATTAGCTGTGGCGGCCATCTTGAAGTTTTAAATGGAGTCATTTACTTTATTTGTATGTGCCCCCCTTAAAGAAAACACTGGCCACCCCTGTGCAAAACAGTCTAGCTCCGCCCCTGCTTATTCATACTTTTGTTTGTTTTTGTGGTTGAAAAGGTTTTATTTTGTGTTTTTATTATAGTTGACTGTATATCGCCCACCACCACCACACTGTAAGTGCTCAGAGTATGTTTTGAGGATGACTTTCAGCTACTGCCATGTTGAATTTTAGCTCATAATCTGTCAAAATGACCGAGTTACAGCTTTTCATTTCATTAGCTGAGGTTGATTAGCGGTGGCAGCCATCTTGAATCCGCTCTAGATTCAAATGTGATGATTATATTCTTAGTTTCAATAAATCCAACCACTGGTTCATGAGATATTTTGCTAACAGACCAACAGCCACACCTAATGTGGGTTGTTAAATATTTTAGTTTTTTTGTTCCTCTTCCTCCAGATCTTGAGGATTTGCACTCGCTACACTCCAGACCAGGACACCATGACCTTCTCAGACGGCCTGACGCTGACCCGCACTCAGATCCACAACGCGGGCTTCGGACCCCTGACGGACCAGGTCTTCATGTTCGCCGGGCAGCTGCTGCCTTTGGAGATGGACGAGACGGAGAGCGGGCTCCTCAGCGCCATCTGCCTCGTCTCCGGAGGTACTGGGGTCCGTGTTTCCGATCTGGTTTTAGACCTTAGCCTGAAGCTAAACTCCTGAAATGTCTGTTGGCCACGCAGACCGGCAGGACCTGGAGGAGCCGTCGAAGGTGGAGGTGCTGCAGGAGCCGCTGCTGGAGGCGCTGAAGATCTACTCGCGTAAACGGCGACCCAGCATGCCCCTGATGTTCCCCAAGGCCCTGATGAAGATCACCGACCTGCGCACCATCAGCGCTAAAGGTCGGGATGTCTCATGGATCCTTCGTTTTAATCAAATCTCCTCTGTTGCCTTCGTCATGTAACGGTCTGAGTCTTTTACATGGATTCTTTTTATTTTATGTTATTTATGGTCAGTATTGTAAATTTGAACCAACCACGAAAGATACGCGAAAAAGGATTAGGGTCACTGAAAAGAGAATTCTAACTTAAATCTCAGAATTCTGAGAAAAAAGTCAGAATTTTGACTTTTTTTCTCAGAATTCTGAGATTTAAATCTGCGAAAATTCCCACTTTAATCTCATAATTCTGACTTTAAAATTTAAGAAAAAAGTCAGAGATCTCCCTTTAAATTAATCTCAGAATTCTAACTAAATTCATTTTAGAATTAATT
>NW_013952546.1:1061071-1063694 GCF_001266775.1 Austrofundulus limnaeus
CCCCCAGTGGCCCTAATCCTCTTTTGTAAAGACGGGACACAAAGAGTTTTATTTTACACAAGTTTGAATATTTAAAGAAAAAAAATTAATGAAAAATGTCATATTGCCATTTTATTGTTGCCTGAGGTCAGTTTGGCTGTGGCGGCCATCTTGTTTTGGGTTGACCAATTTAGACGTCAAGGATTATTATTTTTGCCCAGAATATAAAAAAAACAGTAGCTGCTGCTGCAGACTTGACTGACAGCATTGGTCGAATTAAATAAAAAGAAAACGCTGCGCTCCCACCTTCACTTGATGTTTAAAAAGTGGATTACGACCTCAGAGCTGCGTTTGTTCCCACAGGGGCGGAGCGAGTGGTGACGCTGAAGATGGAGATCCCTGGCTCCATGCCGCCTCTGATCGAGGAGATGCTGGAGGACCTGCAGGACCTGGAGACCAGTCAGGAAACACACGGCGTCTCCTCTCAGCGCACAAACCGCTCCGGTTTCCCACTCTGAACCTGCAAAATCCCACAGAGAGAGAGAGATTACTAACAGCATGAAGTGCAGATCCAGAGCGTCACTAGTCTCTCACCTCCGTTAAAGTCCAGGAATCTTTCAGAGCTGTAGATCAGAAAACCAGATTCAGCCGCGGCGTCGACGTCTCTGCTGGAGTAAAATCTAGTTTCATGAGGTCAAAGCTGCTCGGAGGGAGAAAAACTAGAATCATGCAGTATTATTTTAAACTCTGAGAGCCGCTCTCAGCCTTCTGTTTACCATATCTGCTTCTTAACAGTATTTATAATCGCATGAGTTATTAATGAAATAACACCTGCAGCATTTAGATTAGAGAGGTGACGCCTTGAAGGACGAGTCAAACGGGAAAAGGGAAACGAAAATGTTTATAAATTTGTTGAAAATTGGCCAAATTAAAGTAGGTGAAGAAAAAAAAAAAAACAGAAAATTAACGTTAGAAAAAGATTTTGTATTTCTCAGCTCTTTGGGCGTCAGATTGTTTTTTTTGTTTTGTTTTGTTTTTGTTTTTTTGTTTCTGCTGGATGCCTGACATAATTAAACACTGTCAGTAGCTAAATATATTTTACGACTTATTATCTTCTTCTTTGACAAATAAGAAAATTTAACTTCAGATTATAATGAAGCTTTTATTATCATGTTTTTAGAAAAGTTTTAATGCAAAAATACTTTTTTTTAAACAAGGATTGTGTAAACATTTATCAGATGATTGTTGCACTGTGGCACTGTTTTTGTCTCGTAGCTCCGCCCTGACCTTACATTATTTTTATTTTTTTAACTAAACAACTTCAGTTCCAACAAAACAATATGTTTTTTTTTTATGTAAATTTAAAAATCGATGTGATGGTGCTCAAATCTATTCAAACGTCAGAAGCCTGCCTCTCTGATGGTATAGGGGTGCATTAGGCAGCTGACACTTCTGGAAACATTGGATGTTTTCTCGGTTCTTTAATTTACATTTTTACTCAACATCCCAACATTTTTGGAATTGAGGTTTTAATATTTTACCTGCTAAACACATTTTTTCTTTTTCTTTATTATTTTTGACCGTGTTGGCGTGGCAGAAAAGCAGTGTCAAAATAAAAGCGCTGGATTATGGAGATTGAAGTGAAAGAATTGATTAAAGATAAATGGGAGACAATAACAGGAATGATGTATTTTAAATCAGATACCTGAATAAATGTAATTAAGCTGAGGGTGGACATAGTTAGAGATTAAATTTCATGACATCTTTGAATATTGACGTATTTTTCATGATAATAAGCTCTAATGAGGTCATTATTATTTGTTTTGACCTAAAAAAGAAGTACAAAATGTGTTTCTCAAAGTGCTTGTTCTTCTAATAAACCCCACTTAATCACTTAGTTTGTTCCAGTGCCCCATTTTTACTGTGATTTTTAAGAGTTCTTCCAAATTAAAATGAATGTGATGTCATTAAAATGCATTTCTAAACATGTCCTCTCTCAGCTTCCATAGAAAACCCTTTTTCTGCTGATAAATTTCATAAAAATCACATTTTTAATCATCAGAAAATTTAAAAATAACCAACATTTTTAAACATTTGTGTGTCCTGACTGGAACTGAATGATGAAACACCATATCCATTTCATTATTTGACAAAACGATAAAAGCTCCTTTATTTTAAACATCTTGTGATCTTTTTTTCCTTCAGGCAGCAAGAGAAATCTAGATTTTGAGTAAATGACATAAGAATTAATTTACCAGAATTATTTCATGGGTTGAACTAAATAAAAAGCAGAAAACAATGAGATAAATAATAAGTTATGATTTTGTCCTCTTGTCTTCCATACACATTTGAAGGAGATTAAACTGAAGCGGCAGAAAAATCTGATTTGTAAAAAATAGTAATACAAAGAAAAACGTGCCTCTTTAAATGTGCCAACGTTTTCCAGTACTGTTAGTTTTTTGTTATCTTCATGCCACAGACTATGTACAGACGATCATGTTTCATTTGTGATATCATTAAACATTTTATGGATTTTTTGTCTATTAAAGTTTTGTTTATTGAGTTTCACTGAAGCTGCTGCTTTTATTTCTTCTCGTGTGTGTGTGTGTGTGTGTGTGTGTGTGTGTGTGTGTGTGTGTGTGTG